>NW_008633379.1:0-33810 GCF_000691845.1 Merops nubicus | reverse complement strand
CCTGCTGAAGATATAAAATATTGCTCTGATTCAATATTAATCACCAGGTGGTAGAGCAATGCCTTTAAAGTTATAAAGGTCTCAAAACATAGAGAAGATTATGACTAGGCAAGCACTTTTCCACTCTATTCCTGAAAGTCAAAACACTTCACTTGAGTATCAGCCCGCTCCAGCAACAGCAGAACAACGTTCCTGCCCACCCTCCCCAGCACTGCCTGTGTGCACAGCTACAGCACCCCCACGGACCAGCACAGCTCTGCCTGTCTGCAACACCCAGGGCAGGGAGATGCTAATTGCTTCCGGGCAGATTCAGCGCAGAATCTTGTTTCACCAGGAAAACACACAAAGGCAGCAAAAACATTTTTTTCAGAAATAAAATTCAAGCTCTTCTCCTCTCATATAGAGGCCAAAATACAAATCCAACCTGTGCAACTACAGCTACCAGTACACAGAGGTACTCTGAGCCGGATTCCCACGTCTGCCCCAGGAACACCCAGGTGAAGAGCTCCGTCACTGCTGCACTCAGCGGGTCCTCCACCACACAGGGAAGATCATGCTCACCCCTTCTGAAAAAGTTCTTCAGCTTGAAGCAGTTTTGTTGTTGTGAAAGCACTGGCAGCAGGGTTACTACAGTCACACACAGGATTATATTCTGTAGAGCTTCTCCCTGGGCAAACGTCCAGGATCAATGCTTCCTATGAAATTCATCCTCAGCTGCTCACAGGCAGAAACAAGAGAAAATCTGTTTCATGCTTTTAGGAGGCTCCATCAGAGTCTCAATCACTGAATTTAAGACCTTGCAGCGGCAGCTCTCCCACACCTCTAGGCAGACTGTCATTAGACTGAAATCAGTGCAAAGTATTTCTCAATATTTTAATAGGTTCTGCATGTTGGGTTTTTTTAAATGCTATTAAAAAAACAAAGGCATCTCTTGAAGTTAATCAAACTCCAAAGCCATATTTGGCTGCAAAGTACAAGAAGCAGTGATAAGGAAAGCTTTTATTGTTCTACCTTCACCAGCACCTTCCAGCTGATCTTTACAACTGAGCTGAACAGTGTTTCTGAATCTATCACTCTTCCTTCTCACAGCAGGGAACAGAGTTCTGCATATGAAAGAACCTAACAAATTCTGACCTTTATTGTATCTTTACAGACTATTCCCAGTTTCAAACCAAGAGATATCAGAGCGCAACATGGACCTCAAAGGGGTAATGCTGATTAAAGCATTCCTTAGTTCTAGAGATGTTCCACTCCTGTCAAAACAAACTTTGCAATGTTTTGAAATACTTGTGATTTTTGAAACATGCTCATTACAAATGAAAAAGGCAAAGAACTCTGCTCAAAAAAACTGAGATGCCATCCATGAACAACAAAAACACACCCAGCTTTTAAAATAATAATAAAGTATTTCCAAAACTTTTAGCTTAGTTTTAATATGTAATACACGTGCATATTCCACAAGCACACACAGAGTTGAGAATGATATTTTAGTATGTTTTAATAATATCTGGTGGTGCAAACACAGGAGGGAAGCGATGTTGAAAATGAAAGTCTACAACCCTCACCTGTCTCATCTCTCCAGACAGGCTTGTAGGTTACCAAGAAACACTTACAGCATTATTAAAAGGAACCTAGCTCTTAAGTATCTGTTTCTACACATTTGCATTACTTGGGCTGTGTTACCAATAAGAAGGCTGAGGTCTTTTCCCAGAAGGACAATTTGGGAATTAGCTCAACTTTCGGGAATTAGCTTAAGTGAAACAGTGGTCAAAGGCACTAAAATATTATTTAAATTCCCCCAAATCCCAGTGTGAGGTACCCCCACCAATTGTTTCAAGGCAGGGGGGAAGATTGAATCAACTTATTCTTACAAAAGAGAATAAGTAAGTATTTTGTGCATAATATTGCAACTGTTTTTACAAGACCTGTTGCTCTAAGCTCTGAGTTCTTTTTCTTATTAGTATTTAATTACAAATATAATCCTACTGGAGCCCTCATAGTAGTTCTGTGTTGGTTTTTTTTTTTTTTTTTTTAAACGTAGGCAGACTGCACCTACAGTAGTTCTGTGGCAATCTTTTCTTCTACACATACTGTACTACAGGCACAGACCAAAAAGCCAGATTTTCTCAAAATGCACAGGATATTGGCTGTTGAAATTAAGTAGATTTCTTGTGTTTGTTTTTTTCTTAACATGTCCTGCTTACTAGCCCCTTCAGGTCTGGTGATCTTGTTTCAGATGGCAAACTGGCTTGGCAAGCAAAAGAAAAAAACAGAAATCAAGACAAATAGTCCATTTATAAAAAAGCTCTTCTCACAACTGCAGTTACTGCCTGTTCACCCTCACATCCAACGAGAAACCAGAAGGAACACGGAACACCCCACGTACTCCAATCCACGGCTGTCTGCATGTTCTAAACTGGGAGGCTTTGACCTACATGCATCCCCCAAAAGGAAAAGCTGCTCCAAGTTTATTCTTGTCCAAGAGTAAATAATAAATCATCCGCTCCAAACTGAAAGATTGTTCTTTGGTTTTAGGACTTCTTTCTTCTTTCCTTTTCTCTTTTCTGTGCAAAATGTAACACCAATCAGGAGCTGTGGATAGTGTTACACTGATTTGGCTAAAACAGGCATTATACCAGTTTACAATAAAGATACCCATTTTAACATTAATGGAAACTCTCTATATTTATTACAACTCCTAGTAAAACAAAATTCAGCAGCTTACAGTTAAACTTTCTAAAGTCTCTGACATTTTGAAATATGGTCTATATGTTGAGTGTAATCAACCATTAAAAACAGACCAAAAAATTACTCCTAGCCCTATTAAATCTCAAGTTAAAGAGATGACACCTGGAAGCACATCTCACACCAGTGCTATGAAATCAGCCCAAACCACATGGTGAAACACACCCCAGCTCCAGCAGCCCCGTGCCATTTCATCATCACTGGGTGCAAAGCCCTGAGTTAAGTCATTGTCTGTAGTGAAACAGACTGTCAAAGAGGGATCATATAGCTCCTCTGGCAAAAAAACCCTACCAAACATATATACAAATGAAGGGAAAAAATAACTTAAAAAACCCCAGCCTATTAATGTAGTAAAATATTCCCACTATAAAGTGCAAAAAAATAGTCAAAGTTTTTCAAGAAAATAGTTGGTACTGAAAACACTAAAAAAAAAAAAAAATTCCTCCTCACTTCATGCTGAATTGTCCCCCTGTTCCCTCCTACATCTCACAGTAGCATGAATTTTCTGTGATACATGAGTCCATCTCCATTAAGCTGAATCTTGGTGCTTCTGCCATAGGGCAGCTTAAATTAGGGAAGGAAGGTTGATAAGCCACCATGTTGTACCGGTAAGCAGTAACACACACCTTAGCTACGCTCATTACCTTGGAACACAGGAGTTTTCTGGTAAAGCCTGTGCATGAAGAGCTCTCCCCTATGGAGAAGTAGCTCCTGTCTTCTCCCACAGGTCACACAAGGAAAAGGGAACGTGGCAGCAGAGGTCCCACCTGGTGAATTCACCCGCAGCCCCAGCTGGTTCCTGGTGTCCCTCCCAGCTCACTTGTGTCCCCCCGTGGGACAGGAGGTGTCCACGTTCCCCCCTCGCAGCGCTGCCCGTGGAGGTTTCCAGGGGCCGGGCTCTGCCGCCGCGCCAGCCAGGCGCTGGCCTCCCGCCACCTGTGCACGGGCAAATCCTTCATTTTCCTTTCATTACCCCGGCGTGTACTGTCACTTAATTTTTATGTATGCAATCCTTCCTGACAAATATGATCTGCTGCCTGGTAATTCATCTGACGTGGATTCTGTTCCTTGCTCTAATTACGGCTCCCATTCCTGCCGCGGCCCAGCGCTACACCTGTCAGACGGGTCGTGGTGCTGCCTAACGCCCTTTTATGCCAGTCTGATGCTAGCAAATACAACGGAAGAGAAAAAAAGAGATGAATATATTTGCATAAGCCGCGTTGGCTTCATGGGTCAGCAGCCAGGGAGGCGATGGTGGGGCGGTTGCCGGGGCAACGCGGCTACGGGCAGCACCCGGCATCGCAGCCGGGGCCCACACGGGCACCACGCTCTGGCTTGCAGGGGGTTCATCACTCACAGCTACTTAAACAAATGTCTTAATTAAAACAAAACCAAGATCAGTGGATTTCCTGCTGCTTCAAAACCTGTGTGTCTGGCAAATTACAAAAAAAAAAAGCTTCAAGTCTGCGTGTTTTTTGACTGTTAAAGTGTTGTTTTTACTTGGATACAAGAACCGCTGGAACCAGTGGTGTGTCCATCCCTCCCACGACACAACAGACTGTCTCCAGCAACACTTGCTGCTGCTCCCTCACTGCGTTGCACCTTCTCCTGTGCCCAGGATGCTGCTGGTTTGAGGAAGGACAAGGGCTGTGCAGAAGAGGGTTAACTCTTCCTACATGAGCGTTCTCAATTGAGAAAGAGCAACCCACCCTGGCAGAGGTCACAAGCTTGGCTTACGTGCGCAGCCAATTTCCAAGCCCCAATTTATTCTTATTAGTATAATAAGTGCAGCAGTCAAACTAGGTAAGATCATATAATTAGACATGATCATATTTTTGCCTGTTCAGATGATCTGACCATAACTTTCTGTGAAGAGGATTTATTTTAATCTATTTAGAGTGTGTAGCTTCTGACACAAAGGGAAATCTAATATTTAATGAAAGTAAACTGTAGAAATGGGTTCTTTTTTTTTTTTAAAACAGACAAAACAAGGCATCTATCTTCCTGTCTTGTGCACTGAGAAGCCCCAGTGTTGCTGGTGACTACTATCAATTAAGTTTGTACAAATATAATAAACAACTGAGCAAGACTCACACTCCATGAAAGGAATTGCACAAAGGAAAATAATGCAATAAACATCTAAACAGTTTCAAAATCAGCTGTGAAAGCTAAACATAACAGAGATTAAATATTGCACTAAAAGTCAAGGCTCTTTTGCTGCTGTGACATGGAAGTGCCATTGGGACTCAAAAAATTGAGACCTATTAATAAAAACAGAAACTCAGCCACCTTTCATGAAGTTACCAACATCATTATGAAATACTTTATGCTGTAAGACTTAAAGAATGAACTGCATATACTTGTATATTTTTGTACAGCATTGTAATTACTGCTAATGGTAAAAATGAGGGAGAGGAGCCCAGATGCTCTGAACTAGTCAACTTAATTTCCATTCCCAGAAAAATGCTGGGAGTATAATCATGTGACTTATAAAACACTCAAAAAAAAATAAAATCATCATCATCATGACTAGCCCACAAAACATCATGATAGATGACATTTATTTTTTCCATGATATGGGGTAAGAGGCTTCAGGAGGAAGGAAAAAGATGCAACAGATGTGTTACAATTTTAATGCTTTTATCAATATCTTGTGTAACTTTATGTATAAGCAAACTCTTAAATCTGTCTACATGAAACTACTTAGGCTGCAAAGTTAGCTGGAGAAGCAGTTCACTGTCAAAGTAAAGGCTCCTTCACGTGAAGTCCTGCAAGACAGCCAACAGCTGTAGTGCTGCTGGACACAGGCACTGACACAGGACCATGGCCATGCTGCTGCCTTTGCAGGTCACGGGCAGCTGGGATGAACCAAAGTGCTGCATGGTGAAGAATAAAATTCAAAGTGACTGCAAGAAGGAGAGTCTGGAAACAGGACAATTCAATACAAATAAAAACAAGCACTGTGCTTTGGCAAGGACAATTGCCTGCACTGACAGCAGAGCAGGAAAACAACCTTGAGATAGGTGGAATTCACAGAAAAACAGAAGATGACTTGGGTTTTTAAAGCCCAAGCTGAGTTTCAGGTGAAGTCCCTTTTTGGAAGAGATGAACTGTGAGGGCTTTGCACACTCCCCTCACTTCAGATGACAGTCACAACCCTGTTCAGGGCATGACAGCTGACCAGCATCTGCTGAAAGTGGTGGTGGTGTACCACTTAACTCCAGCAAGCAGAGTCCAGGCAAAGATGCTATGTGGAGTGGAAAAGCTGTGTTTGCACACCTGCTATAAATCATACATGTACCAGGCTAGGCCTGCCCCAAAAAAGTTATCAAGTGGAGTTTTAAATAAAAAAATACCTATTAATTTCATACAAAGAGTATTTAAAATACGTATCACAGAAAATACAGGATGCATCCAGCAGATCAAGCCTCTGCCACAGCAGGAGGACAGACAACACTTCTTTTGAACACCACAGCTGACAACTGTCTAGCAGTGCTTTCTTAACATCTGCAAGTACCTTCTTACCTAAGGAATGTGCTGCAGTGGTTTTAGAACTAAAAAAACGGCCTAATCCAAGATCTCCCAGCTTCACCACCCCTGTGGCTGTGATAAACACGTTGGCTGGTTTTATGTCTGGGAAAAAAAAAAAAAAAAAAGGTAAAAGGTCAAAGCCACAAAAGGTTATTTGGTTCTTTTACTGCAATAAAAATATAGCCTGGAGCACTCTCTGTACAGAAGAAGCTCCAGCAAAACCACGTTTCTTTAGAGCTTTGATAGGCTGAATTTTCCAAGACTTCAAGCTCTGCACATATGCAAAAATCAGAGTATGTTTCCCAACACACAAGACATACCAATGAGGGAAAATGGAGGAAACAGCAGGACAGAATAAAGGCAATCTCTTTACCTGACAGAAATCAAAGATTTATGTCTGTTTCTCTGTGGAAATGATCATTTTGTACAGGATACCACACTGCCCATCATTGTCTCCTCACACCATGGGCTAATTATTGTCCCACATATACATAAATTCTGGACTCCACACAGCACAGTCTGTTCATGAGGTGGAAAAATTACTAGAACCCAAGTTTCCCATGAAGTCATGTCAGGATCGAGTCAGTGAAGCTCCTTCCTCATGTTAAAGCAAACTAAATGTGCAAGGCTTCAAACTTCACCCACCAATTACAGACCTAACTCAGGGACAAGCAAGGGAGTGAAAATGAAATCACAGTGCTGAAAAAAAAAACAATGAAGAATTCAGTACTTCAAAGGAGAAAGGAACTAACAAGCAGCAGAGGCTGGTATTGGTGCCTTTTGGGATATTTGCATTTCCTGGGTCAAGTCCTTCACAAAGCATTTCATTTATTCTGGAGAAAGCAACGTAATCTTTGGACAGAGTTCAAAGTTAGGAGATGTTCTAAGACAAGAGATTCAAAATTTTTTAATAAAACTAGAAAACAGATTATGAGAGTGTGGGACATATTTATATGAATATTTCAGAAAAGCTTGCAAGACAGAAAAACTCTTCTAAAATCTCTAAGGTCACAGCTAACATAATGAAGACTATTCCTTAGAGTTCACTGTATCCAGTAGTCTCAGCATTTTACTTCTGACACTTTTCTAATGGCAAGTTTGACACTTCTAGTTAACATCAGTGTCTGGAATACAAAGCAGCTCATCTTCTTAATACCACCCTCACTTCGGACTGAATCCTTTAACAATGAGGCAAAGAGACAGAAGGAGAAATCCATCTTGCAAGCTCCAGCCTCTCTAAACATGCATTGGCTGAACATCAGCATAATTGTTTTTGAATGTAGGCGCTTACTAATTGGAACATTATATTATTATTCAGTGAAAAGAGACTGAATTAATGTTACCTCTGTGCATCACCCTGCGGGAGTGCATGTGTTCAACTGCACTGCATAACTGCACAAAATATTTCCACACCGTCCTTTCCGGGATTAACCGTTTCTGCTTTTTAAAATACTGTGGGAGGAAATAAATAAAAGATCAGTGAAAAAGCAACATATTTGACTCGTGTGTTAGTCAGCTGCTGGTTGCTCATGCCTTCCAGATCTGCAGCAGCATGACTTTTCCTCTGATTAGCTTTTAACTCCTTCTCTCACTCTATGCAAACTTCAGTGCAGTTCACTAATTAACAACTATTAAGAAAAATACGCTTAAATAGGTTTGACATTTTTGAATGGACACCAATTATAATTAGCATTAATCTCCTTAATTACCTTGCAAAACATATTTAATGCCTCAAAACAACAAATGTCTCAAATATTTTGCCTTAAGTAACAAAAGACCATTAAAAAAAAAGAATCTTGTAAACACTCATTATTGTACACACTAACAACAAGGTAATCTGGTCTCCCTTCTTAAAAGGCAGCCAGAGCATCAATAAAGTATCTATACAGTGTTTCTTCTGTGATCAGGTCGAATTATATATTCTATTTCATACATAATAGGAATACTAAATTAACTGAACTATCTCTAGTGATTCTGAAAGACACTGCTGCTCAAGAGGCACGCAGCTCTGCAACAGGAGCGCCTTGTGTGCATTGGCACAAATTTATTTAAGAGCAACTTATTGCAGGAATAAATTACCAGCTGCACATTCCAGTGAAGGCTGAACGCTACCTTCAGCTTCTCTCCCCATCTCAGAAAGGCACCACAGCTGAGTCTGCCCCAGGCAAGGGGCCATCGCCTCCTCCATGGCACCCCAAAACCGCCCCTCTTAGGGCAACCAGTCCCTGGCTCCTCTCTGCTCCCTCCTGGGCTAGACACCCAGCCAGCTCTTCAGCCACAGCATTAACAAAATGCACTTGCAGAACGCTTCCAGAGATTTAATATTTATCTTCATCCTTTGATACAGTAGATGTCTCTGGCTAACGACAGTCTCTGGGAAGCTGCACACCCTTCTGGCACACTACAACTGCAGTTGTTCTGCATCGTACCCTTGAGAATTTCCACCAGCAGCACTCACGAGCAAGAATAAAGGAAGGGAATCAGTTGTTGCCCCTTTCTGTATCTTGTGCTTTTTCCTCTCAGTACAGACATCTGATGTCCATTGTCACGTTTTATATTTTATGTGAGATGCTGTTACTGGTTCGTGTTTCACTCGCATAATGGCAAATTTTCTTTTGCAGATCAGCTGTGAAGGGGCAGGACCCTGCAATTCCCCAGGCAGCAAATCTGACAGATTGCAACAGTTTCAAACCAAAACTTGATAGAGAGCACAGAGGAATTGCAGAGGGTGAGGGATAAAGTGTTATATACACAATAAAATTATTTCATTCTCATTAAAGTATTTAAGAGTGGATATGCAAGACCACAAGTGATAATTTTCTAAATGTCATGTCCAATAAGATTCGCCTGACATTTACAAGGAGTCCCAGCTCTCCAGTGGGTTATCCTGCAGCACTCTTACATCAGCTTTACAATACCTCATAAATAATGCAGGCACCAGGGGCGTGACAAAGACAGTCCCTGTTTTTATCACTCTTGCACCTTCAGAGTGTTGTTACTGCTGTTCTTACCACCTCGCTGAAACTGAAAATCCTCACATAAGCTTAGATTCCCAAGGGACGGGTGGGGTGGGGTGGGGGGGTGACACAGAGGGCCAGGCAGGAAAACTCCACTTCTTTAAAGCTATATTTAGGAGGAGATTTTTTTTTTTGGTCATTTTTTTTTTTTTCTGCCCCATTAAAAAAAATAAATCATTCCATGACTCATGTCAATGGAAAAACACAATTTATATGACCCTGAAAAAAAACTAGTGCATCCTCTTCATGCCCGAGATAAACACGGGGGAGAACAGACCAGGCAGGGAGTGCTGGCAGAAAGAACTCAAGGTACAGCACTGTATATGTTACCCATCTAAGAATCTGCAAATTATGTTTTGGAAAATGTAACTCCTACCTATCATGACACAAAGTAAAGAAACTTTCGAAAACCAACCCAGACAGATAAATTAACTTGTGTATTAGTAGGGAAGGCTAAAACCTACAACAACAACAAAAAAAGGCAAATAGTTTATATGATGATATCTCACAATTATATAGTTAAAACTGTTTCTAAGCTAAGATTTAAAAAGCAAGCAGAGCCCCTGCATGCCCCCGGGTGCCCCCAGCCCCAGCTCCTGCTCTCCCAGGCCTCACAAGCCCTGTGCCCCAGGCTCGTCCCACCACCGCTCCTGCTCCAGAGCGCCTGGGGACTGAGGCCACACCTGGAATATTGGGGTGCTTCCCCCAGCCTGCTCCCAGCTTGCTCACCCACGGGGACTCTACTGTGAGCCCGAGCAGATTTGCACAAATACTGTAAATTTAGCCGTTGACTACGGACTAAATGGGTAACTTGTTTGACAGCCTTTGGCCTAGTGCCTCATAGTTCTGCTGGCAAAGAAAACAAATCTGTTAATAAGATATTTTAACTGTGACAACAAGGAGGAGGAGAACTTTCCAAACATTCATTTATGATAATTACAGAATAATGATGGCAAAAATCAGGTAAAACATGGAGAGAAGGTTGAGAGTGCTAACAAACATGATATAACACATCTGTTCTCACAAGGGATGTATGTCTAAAGATTAACATGTCAAAGAAAATATAAAAGCAGGTGGTAACAGCTTAACTAAAGCTGGTTTGCAGCAATACAAGTATTCCTAAGAGCAACATAAAAGAAGAACAAGTACTTGAAACATTTTCTCAAAACCAAATCCCCACTGCAAAGAAAGTCAATACACTTCTTGAATGTCTTTGGAGTGGCAGCCAGGCTATGTGAATAGCAAATCTAACAATAATTGCACGTCCCCATCAGTCACAGACCGGACAAATCACCTTTGCAAATAACACATACACCCCATCAAACCATACAGAGGCTTGCTCCCTTCCAAAACAGCGACCAGAAGCTAGTGGCATAGCCTGGCCTACTTAAAATGCCACCAGACACTTCAGGTTAGCCTCTGGAAGCACCCTTGGTTGTACAAAGCTGCAAGGAGAATAAAAGTGCTTCTAGCATGGTTGTCCTCACCCCAACCAACCTGTGTCTCTTACCTTAATCATCTGAGAGAGATCACCAGCATCGGCCAGTTCCAGGACAATATTAAGTTCATTATCTTCAATAAAAGAATCCAAATACTTAATTATATTGGGGTGGTTCAGTTGCTGCAGATAGAGGGAATGCAAGAAAAAACGTTGTAACGCTGTAGTAACAACTCCAAGAAACAACACCTGTACTGCTCCTGTAACCGTGATGCAAAACAGTTCACAACAGATACAACTACAAACTGTGCCTGGAGTTACCACTTAATGCAGGCACAGCTTCAGTGTCTTGAGTAAAGAACAATACAACCCAAAAATAGTGCTAAACAACCTCTCCTACCATAAACTCACAAAATATTCAAAAGCAATGTCCTGAATGAAGCTCTGTTAAGCAACAACTGTTTTTTCTCCCCTTTAAACATAAGCAAAAAACAACTATTCATTATACCACTCCTTGAGGTCTCTTTGATACTTAGGAGAACAGAGTTAAAACTCTGATGGAGGAAAATAATGCACAAATTGCACACATCAGTTTATTTTTCTGATTATTCACACTTGCATCTACTAATTACCTTTTTTCCATTTCAGTTAAGCTGCTTTTTATACTAACAACTGATTTTTTTTTTCCTTCTATGCTTCTTAAAAAATTGTATCTTTTGACTGTTATCATGTACTCACAGGACTAAATTAAGAAAGATACAAATACAAATTTTTTATACCTTAATTTCTTAAAGTGAAAAACTGCAATTGCTTAAAAGATTATGTAGTATCTAGATCTATTTACTCTCTCAGCTTGCTTTAGATTATCTTTCTCTCGTGCTCATAGAAATGCAGTAGATTTAGAAACTACTAAAGTGAGCATTTCATCTACTGAACAGCTGTGACTGAACCCGTCCATTCCAGGGGTTACAGAGCAGAAAGGAACAGTGCTCTGATCCATCACACTAATCACTGTGCTCTGCATGCACACTGGGGACAGATTCTCCTCTGCGATGCCTCGACACTAGCTCGCATTAGCGCTAATGGGATCCCTGTGCCAGCATCAGGAGAAGAACATTCCCACAAGCCCAAGCAAATAAATAAATAAATAAAGAGCACAGCCCACCATTTCTGTTGAAATTTCTTTTAAACATCTGCTCTCACGTACACCGATCAATGACCAACTTGCAGTGAAAGAGGAGCCAAGGCCAGGAGCAGAACAGCGCCCGACACCCCCCGCACAGCCGGGTGCCCTCCCCAACACTGGGCACTGCAGAGACACTTCCTGTCCTCTTCAGGATGCTCCGACTGGAACTGGCTCCCAAGCTCCCAAAGGCTTGGGGCAGTGCAAGCAGCCAGACAAGCCTTTTTCAAAGCCTCAGCAGCACGTACTAACAAAGCACAACTCTAAACACCACAACCGTACTGGGGAGTGAAGACCAGCCAGCCCCGGGAGAGCTCCTGCACTGGCCCCTCTGCTGTTCTGCACCCCAGCTTCTACTTCACTGACTGCGTGGGACAAAGCTCCACTGACTCAGACCCAAGCACTGCTTCATCGACACAAAGAATTCAGGTATCTTTTTTGTGAGACTGCACACACCTTCTACTGATGGTTTGCACTGATTTAAAGAAATTCGTTAGATCTAAAGAAGGTTTCTTCTATTAGGATGAAGTTGTATAAAATTAAAAGCAAACAAACAAAATGCCCATGCCACCACACTAAATTCTGTGGTAGCCCTTTAGAAGAGCAGATCTCCCAGGACTCCTCCCTTGCAGCAGCAGGGGCTGATACCACCCCTGAAGGAATGGGAATGCAGAAGTACAATTTTTTTCTACAATTCACTGACCTCTGACCTCTGTTTTCCCAGAACAGCCAGGTAGACCATGCTGGATACACCAAACTTCCATTTTCCACTCTTCCTTTAGTCAGACTTATTTCAAATGAATATATTGACTCTGGTTTTGTCTTGTTTTGGTTTTGTTTTCCTAATAACTATGATATAACTGAGAGCATGGAAAAAGCTACCGGAATTCTCTTTTCTCAGAATGAAAGTTCCCACAAATCCTTAAATGCACAAAACATTACGAGCACTTTACCTGGGGTTAGCAACGTTTCTTTAATGCACCCCAGAAGAGTGATGGTGGTCAAGGCCTGGCGTGTGGGCACAGCAGCACTGCCAGCCAGGGCAGTGGGAGGTTTAGGGTTAGGGCCACCTCTGACGGAGCGAGCGCGGGCAGCCCGAGCACCCATTACAGCCCTACCGAGGTAATTCATAGTAATGTAAATGCTGCAGACTAAACACCAGAATCTAGAAGTAGCATGAAGTTTAGAAGTATGAACACCCCCTACTGTGTGGCCAGACACTAGACAACTGCAAGGCAGCCATGCACTTCACCTCGGTGACCAAAATAATAACTTCCTCTGACTCTACTCAATTTCCACATTCTGCTCTGAATAAATCCAGTGCAAGTTTATGACATTTTCTGTAATCAGAGTTCAAGACAAAACTGCTTGGATTACCTAGAACCCCAAAACATCACCAATTCTCTTTTGCCTGTTAATGCTGGCATTACTTTCCTCCATGAGTGTCAAGCAGCTGGACCACATTCAGCCAAGCTGCTATCTCCATGTTCATCTTGTGTGCCTTGACTACAGCTAGCAGACTCAAGCTCTGTCCACAACTGCATGAATATAAATGGACATTTAAATAGAAATACCTAAAATTAATTATTTTGTATTTTCAGAATTAAATTTGACTAGCTAAACTAAAATTTTAGCCTTCTACAATCAGTTGCAGATACTCAAAACAGATATTTAAAATGCAACGCCTATCTTCATAATAAATTACTGAGATGGAAAAAAATCACTACTTGGTTTAACCACTGACACCCCCTACCTACCCTTCTGGTTTGAGCCTTTCACTAAACTACCATTTTTCATGTGTGATACATATACATACACACACACGACATGCACATGCAAAACTGTTTCCCATTTAGCCAGTTCATTAATTAGTTTATTTTAAAATGACAAACAGATCAAAGCACATAAAGGGCAGAATTTACATGTCTCTCTGCAAGAGGGGTACTTGTGTTTTTTATGACAGAATGATTTTTAATAGATTCCTTGGGCTATAGGCAGAAAACCCAATGAAATTAAGCTTTAAGAGAAAACTCTTGCACCATGTAGGCATTCTAGCTTGCAAAAGAAAGCACTGTGTTCAGATCACTGTGTGTGCTATATAAGCTTTATTTGCAATAAAAGGTAAATGATTGTTGCCAAACTGAAAACATTTTTTTTTTTTCCACAAAACAAGAAACACAAAAGGTCATTGTAAAAATTCTTACCTTCAAGAGGTCAATCTCTTTAATGCAATCTTGCCTAGCCTTGGCATCCATCATTTCAAAAATCTTCAGAGACAAACACACAGAAGAGGTAAATGAGGCAACACAAAAGAATTTTGTATTTTAACAAAAAATTGGTCTTTCCTCCCAATTTGTATACCCTCCACCATAATGAGTATACACACAGTCCCCAGGTTGAAAAAAGATCAATATGTTCTTTATTTTAAAACTACTAAAGGGCTAGTGATAGGGTAAAATTAATTTTAGAACCTGTTAGCAATATTTCAAGCAGCATGAAAAATAAAGACACTAGTTTGTGAATTTGCTGTTGTGATTTTCAACAGACTTAGTTTAGTTACTATTAACTTCATGTGGCAAATGAAAGACAAAATGTTTACTTTTTTCTCTTAAACAGAGATAGAGCTTCCACTGCTTTCTCTGTAATAATTAACAATAACATTGAGCACTAACATTCATTCTGTAATAATCATAAAGCCACCAGAAACAGAAGCTTAAAGGATCTGTTGAAAGATTAAAGACAAATTTCTTCAAAGAATATGCAGTTCTGAACACTGCACAGCACTTTAAGCCAAGTTACAAACTGTACTGCTTGCATGGAGGTTTTTCAGAAACTCTTCTAAAACTCCATCAGCAAGCACAGGCACTTTCCCCTTTTGTGCTCTTGTGCTGTGACAGTTCTTGTGCTGGACTGCAGTCTCCCAGCTCCAGGACTGTGGCAGTGCATTTATTTTTAAATGTAAAAATACCAAACTACATCACCCAGTGTTCTCAAACCTTAAACTCTATTTAGAAACCATTTTGTTACATTATTACTGCAGATGAAAGAACACTGAAAGGGTTATCAGACCCAAAATAACCTGCGTCAACACTGAAAACATTCCATTCTGTTTGCTAAAGACTCTGAACTTAAATGCTCACCTGAACCTTCTTTAATGCCACAGGTTTTCTGTCCAGAAGACAAGTTGCTTTGTAGACTTCACTGAATTGTCCTCGTCCAATCTTCTTCTCCACCTGGAAGTCGGCCAGCGTGCAGCGATACGGGTACGTCGTTAAGTGTCTCTGCTCGAGCCAAAAGAAATTAAATCAATGGACTACAAAAAAGTGATGCAAAAGAGTGAATTTGCATTATTAGTCTTCTTTATGACCTCAAACTAGAGGTTTCTATGACTCATCATATTCAGGAAGATAAATTCCTAACAGTAAGGACTGCCCAGCAGGAAAGACAATGAAATCTGGCATTGATTTGGTGGACAATGGAGCAGTCTGGCTTTCCTTTCCCACCCTTCAATTTTCTTCCTTCACTTCAGCCAATGCTGTACCAGAGCAGCCACCACACCACAGCCCAGCACACAGCCACGAGCATACACACGTTCCAGCAGAGACAAGCCAAAGCCTGAAACTACTAATGGCTACCAAAAAATGCACAGAACAGTGGAGATGGTCAAACATGCACATCCTCTTGCTCCCCTGCTGATGGTCAGTTTAACCTAGTTTGATCAGCCTGTAGATAATTCTGAACATAAAGGTATTAATTCCTAGTAAATCTATTAGTAACGTTTTATTACATTACTAATTAAAAGTCATTATTATTTCCTTTTTTAAAAAATATTTAAAGTCTTGCCTTCCGTGTAAGGAACTAATTAGTCCCAAACTACTGTCTCCCTAGTTACACACCCTCTTGTCAACTTTGCCTGCTTGTGCCACGGGGGAGCTGCTGGTGCCTGCTCCTGGGCACTCTCAGGTAAACAGCCAGGCAGGTAGACACAGCGTGGTGCAGATCACACACTCCACAGGCTGCAGGGACTGCTCCCCAGAGCCACTCTGGTCTCTTTGATAATTAACGTGGCTGCTAACCAATGTTTAAACAAGAAACTATTAAAGTTGCCATGCACACCAAGTAGAATATTTTTAAGCTTTAGCATCTTGAAGCATTTCAGAGTTCCCATCAAAACCCACAAACAGACAGGTAGACCCCAGCAGCAGGGGGTCTTCCCAGGGACACAGCCATCACCTACTGCTGCACCTCCAGCAGACAACCCCACCACAGGAGTCCAGGGAGAGCAGGTCCCCAGTACTGCAAGTTTTAAGGAGCTGACTACTGCTACCACTGTAATTTCCTAACACAGAGGAGTAGGGCTGGAACTAAGATTCAGAATGCAGGTAAAGCTTTCAGTGCAGCACCTTCCGCCAGCGCTACATTCCAGACAGCGTGAGGAGCTCTTACAGCCTGTATTTATTTAAACAAGTAAGTTTGGACTCATTTTCTTTGCAACACAAATAAAAACAACCAGCATTCAATAAACAATAAAAAGTATCAATCAGACACTTCAAAAAGCTTCCAGAACCCAAGGTGTCTGTGCCACTCTGAACTACAATCACAGTTATTTGGCAAAGGTTTTTAAATAAAGTTGTAAAATTCAGAATTTAAGAAAATTCACCAATGAAGTCCCATAAATAGTAATTTCTGACCCATCAACTGTGTCAATCAACCAAGACAAGCTATTTTGAAAACCACCTTTACAGCACCTTTACCACAACAAACAGGAGAAATCCCTACAACAAAAGCTATTCTGCTGCAGGCACACGAGAAAAATGATGATGTTTTATAAATGCTGATGATACAGAGCTGCAGATACAAATCACAGCCCAGACAGTGAAAAGACTACGAGATCTTTTTGCTGTCATCTTTCCCCTCATGTCTCTGGCAGCAAAAGGCTGTTTGTTGCTGGAGCCTCTCCTGCACTTCCACACCACTGCCCTGCGTCAGCTGTTGAGGACCTAGAGGATAAAGCTCTGCAGGAATGAACACAGAGGACTGGTGCTGAACTGAAAGGCTCAGGCAGTTACCAACTCCAGAGAAGACAAAAATGCAACACTGTCCAGCCAATGCTGCTAAGTCAAGTAGGCACATAAATGAAAATTTAACTCCAGGCCATCAATTACCAGCTTTCTCAGTTTAAGTTCCCTAAAAGAGCAAACTCACTCCTTTTCAGAAGAAACGACACTTCAAGTAATTATTTTTGAAATGCCAAGGCCACAGGTAAATTTTTCTGTCACAAGCATTTAAATATTCTCATACTATGAGGAACTGTTTTCATTTCTCTATGCTAAAGATGGCTCAATAAAAATTTCAATTAACGAACAAAACCCTACACAAATAAGAAGGCTGCTTTAGCATTTGCATTAGTATTTATAGGAATTCTCACCTTATCCCAGGGAGCACTAACAAATACTGGGATGTGTGCATTTTGTGCACGAGGAAGACAAATGTTTGTTCAACCTGACCAGGACCTAGCTGGGAACATCTCCACTTCCCAGCTTTTTTACATATAAGCTACTACACAAATTATTTGAGCTGTCTAGTCAAATCACTTTACCCAGCCAAAACAAAGGTGTCAGTATATAGAACTACAAAACATTTTTTCCTCATTAAAAACTGGAAAGGAATCAAAGCATTCCCTTAACTAGGAACGTGTGCCTCCTGAGCCACGCTCTTCTTGATTAGTAAAGAAAGCTTGAGTAAAAGCTGTTCTACCTTGGAGTTAACATTCACAATAGAAGCCGCAGTTCTAACGTGATTTTATGAAGCAACTACCACAAAACTTTCTTTTTGTGGAGCAAATCCATGCTGCAATTAAGGACGGTACCCTTTGCCCTTCATAAATCATTAAATTGTGTGTTTAAACCAAGAGTCTTTAAGTGTAAATTAATATTTTAAGCACATGCCAGGAAGTATCTAGCAACTTCTTAACTTGAAAATATAAATAAATGTTAGGCAAGTGACAGGGTGTATATGTGTGTCCTAACCACTTCCACATGGTTAGCACATAAAGTCTGCTTGCCATGCTGGAGTTAATGCTGGGTGATGACTGGACACCTTAGCTGATATGTTCTGGCATCCTCCAAGAGTACAGCTGCACATTTACATATGCAATGACCTAGATTTGCATTTGCTATCACAACCTATCAGACCTAATTAAAGTAATGGAGCTTTCATGGAGGCTAGAAGATGTTTGATTACAGTGTGTACCAGAGAGCATGCTCAGGCTGGACCCAGCAATACCAGGAAGCTCCTATCGATCAGGGCACAGCTCCCCACACGCCTCTCCAAAACTAACCTTCTCTTATGCTTTACTGTACTTCAGCCTAAGCAGGTGACTCTTCTAAATACAAGGACACATTTAGAATAGCTCAGAAATACCCACCTCCTCAGAACACCCTATAGTCTGGCCTCACATACATTTCACTTATTTCATGACTTTTGACAAAGCAAACAATTCTTTCTTCCAAGTCCTTCCACATGTAGCCACTACAACTTTTCATAAAGCTGTCAAAGAACCAACACCCATTCATTCAAAGAAACTGTCATCTTTGTTTCTGCAAATCTCAGTTTTCATATACAAATATAAATTGTGTGTAAAATTAGATACCACCATCATCTTCAAATCTGTTCATCAAAAATGGATTTTCTCATTTCCATGACAGATTCAGGCTCAGTGAAGGGTTCAGGTCTGCATGAACCCAATAAAATCAAGCCACTGTCTGAGCAGAATAGGTTTCAAGGTTAATGATGGAAATTGAATTTTTAAAAGAAATAGTAAGAAAAACGGGAGAGGAAAAAAACAACCAACCAAGGCTTCCAACCACCAGACCTATAAAGATACTACGAAAACTGGGCTGTTTGCACATTTCTGTTCCCAGGGCAGCCACAGGAAGGGAACAGTCTGGGAAGAACTAGTTTTGAGACAAAGGCTGTTCTCTTCATCCACACAATGAAGTCTCATTCTTCTATCACTCCATTTAAAAAAAAAAAAAAAAAAAGGCTAAAGATTGAAGTCAATTAATCCCCATTTGAATAAAGAGGCTATTCATTTTTAAGAAGAAATGCAGAGATTATTCCAAGAACAAGCCATTCTGGACACCATCTCTGGCATAGACGTCCTCTTTTAGATGTAATCACTGATGCGAGAGCGAACATTTCAAAGCTGGCAGGAGTCTGCAAGGACAGTCCTTGTCACAATACTTTCAGCCTCAAATTTTGACCTGTCACAAGACTTTCTGCAAAATAAAAATTAGTAAGGTTTTGCAATAGTAAAAAAAATCCAATTAAATGAAAATGTCTGTTTTATTACGTTGTAATGCACCTGCACAGATATGCTGCAAGGATAAGGAACTTAATTAAAGGTTAATAGGAGTCTCTATAATACCAGATTGTAAAGCAACCCAAGCACATAGAGGATGACAGCATTGGATAAGTTCCTTGCTACGTGTTTGCTCTGTGGTGACAGGATGTAGCTTCTAATTCCTCTCCCTCCACATTTTTGGGGATGTCTGTCACAGTGCTACCAGAGGCACCTGAGCACAGGCAACTCTGAGCGTGCAAGAATACAAACACACCAAAGTTTACAACTGGAAAGAAGAAAACCTGTTCTGTAGAAAGACTTTCAATCTCCAAGATAATGAATGTTTGGCCAATAAATTTACCTCTTTGTAATTAGTTAAGAGCTGGGGAAAACCTGAACAGTCCTAAAAAAACTTTGCAAGCAGCCTTTCCTGCAGCCTCTAACCCAACATTTCAGGCATAGGAGGGTACTGAAAGACTGAAGATAAAAGTATCAGTAAAACACTAACATGTAGCAGAGCAATATCTGCATGCCTGCTCCTCCCAGAGAAAGAAAAATAAGCCTGAATGAGCTGAAAAAAAGGGGAGCGTTCACTGCTAATTGCACAGTATATAAACCCAGAGTGATAATGTTAATTAGAGTCAGTGCTGTACTGCTGTCTGATTGGCATGTGGAAAACCAGCACTAGGCAGTGTGCACAAATGGCTACAAGGTCATGAGACACTTAGATTATTCGTAATCAGTCTAAAATATTTTAAAGATTGGCTAACCAACAGTTAAAAAGTCAGACACTACAATCTTCAGATGCCACTGAAAGCATCTTTTCTGTAGAGCTAGGAAATGAAATACTCTTTAGATGAGTAAAAACATACTCGCCCAATTAATTTTCTGAAATCTCATTAAAAAATTTAGCCCGACTAAGTCATACACTTCTGACCTGAATTTTAATTATCTTTATACTGGATATGAGTTTTTTTCCTGATATTTGCAATGCATCATTAATTTTAAAGGAACGTTTTCCTTGCTTCTGAAGCTCATACTTCATCTGAGTGACATTTGCCGTAAACTAATTTCACCTTTAAAAGACATCTGTGGCAGTAGATGGGGAAGCTTCAGCCTTGCCAGTTGCACACGTAGACATCATGAGCAATGATTTATTTGATTTAATATCAACATCAGTGTGTCAAACCTCTTTATGATGTCCCAAATTATACACCCATCTCCATTCAATAATGCCTACCTGAAATGGATTCTGCATACTTTGAGGGTGAAATTCCAGTGTGAGTTCATGAGACATTAGAACAGACTGGTTAGAAAAAGAACTTCTAAGTTCACAAGAGATGAGGAAGCTCTTAAAATACAGGTTATCCTTCAAACAGGTAGTGGTAGTCAAATAATTACTGAAAAATACATCAGATTTTTCAATCTGCAGCTTCAAATCTAGCCCACGGTCATACAATAGCCATAACCTAACCTGTAACCTAGAATTTAAAGCTTCCTGAAGAACTTATTTTGAAGTTTTAGCATCCCTATTAGTAGATATTTATACTAGCTTGTAACAAGGAGAGAGAACACCAACTTGAAAATAGTAGACCAAGGCAATATTTACAAAGAAATTAACATTAATACACAAAATCACCTAAGCACTTCAGAAAAGGGTAAACTGAAGAGCCTTTGCTGCTAGGTGACCAGTTCAAATCTACCTTCAGTTCACAGACTATCATGAAATGCTCTGCTGCTGAGCTGTGTGAGTATATAAAAGGGTTGATTAAAAGTGAGTTACTGTGTTTATTTAGTAGGCAGACTAAGTAAAAAATTACAGATCCATATTTTTATATCATTGACTTACTACTAAATAAGTTTGATTGCTTACTGCTATAAACAGTAAGTAATCTAGAGACTTAATTGACACTTTCACTCTGGAACAGGACTGAAAACAACTGGGCCTCTTGCTGACAAACTTCATCGGGGTAATGTGGGGTAACCCCACAGAAGCTACAACTGTGGGTTGGTTTTTGATGGTTGTTTTTTTTTTTGTTGCTGCTGTTGGTGGTTTTGTGGTTTTTTTATATATTTATATATTCACTTACTCTAGAAAACTTCTAAATATGAAGCATTACTTGGAAGTGTCATGTTATTACTAAATGACAGTAAAGACAGAAAGAAAAGTCTGATACACTCACTTACAGCTCTACACTACCAAGTTATAAAAGAGAAATAAAACCTTTGTCATAATGAAAACAAAACCAAAACAGCACAAAAATGATCCCCCAAAAAACGCCACCACACCACAACAGATTTAGGAAGCAGCATAATTATAGGAAAGGTTCCTACTAGAGGAGCCCACTGTTGGTCTGGTCTTTCTGGGGGTGGCAGCACTTTTGAATGGAAGGGCTGGAAGGAAGAAGGGCCACTCCATACAAAAACCCCCCCTCATCAAGACTTCAAAAGCTTAAGTTCTAGTTTTTCTGCTTAAGCTTTTATCTGTCATTCATGACATTTCTTGTAAGACCAGTTTGGACGATTTTTCCATCCCAAACCGGTCTGTCTTCCACAAGCTGTTATATAGCATGTCTGCACTACTTTTATCTTCTGAAGAACAAAATAATGTAATTTTGGATTTTTCCAGGTAATAGGTATAAGAAAATTGGAAATTATATATATTTGTGTTCCTGCAAAATGGAAAACCAGAAATACGTACGAAGCAATCATATCACATCATCAGTGTAAGGCAGCCTGCCCTCTGAACAGTCCCATTTTTGTTAATTTCTAAACTCTGACAAAGAGACTCCCCCCCCAATTCTCTGACAGACTGTATATTTTTGTTATTCAGCTTTCTTAAAATTTTATTTTAACAGCAATATCAAAGAAAGTCTTTCTGCAATCCTAATTCCAAACTAGATCATTCTCAGAACAGCTAATATACTCCGAGAGCTCCATTAACACAACTCAGATATTAACAGTTGAGGGGAGGTTTCCCTGAACAATGACCATACAGCAAAATGAGCCCACTCAGCATCAGTGTAGCAGCAGAACATAGATTATTAGCTACTAATTACGCTTAACTATGTCATTACAAATTCTAACATGTGCTCCAAGATGCCATGAATGTATCTGCTGCACAGGAACACTTCCTAATCTTGTTCATGAAATAATTACAGGGGCTCTATCCTGCCAAATGAGGCAGTAATTAACCCTAATTGCTCAAAATGCAACTGGCTAATTCTAGGAGATTAATCAAGGGGATTCAATTATTATTAAATGACTTAATATGACAAATTGCTACATTAGGAGAGGGGGGCTTTGCTCCATACGACGTTCTTCCCCAGCAGTGCTGTGTAAGGTACATTCATTGCTGTGCTCTGTGGAAGCAACTCGCCCCTTCTGCAAGTCCTAGGCTATGTTTTGGTAACTGTTCCTCCTAACGAGCACTTTCAGTTTGATCACCCCTGGAGCAGGGGTTTGGAATGACACAGTAACACCCACAGCCCCCTCCCCAAGGTCATGCTACACCACAGTTGTCTTCTTTCTGACAGCTCTTCTGAGAAGCTTTTTGTTTACTCTGTAACATACATACAGGTAAAACTGAACTATTCTGATAAACAAACAGTCCAAGAAAGGCAAGCAGCCAGAATTCACCAAATACAAGTTTTATGAAGGTATCGACATTCTTCTGAATACAGGTCTAACCCCTGTTCAGAAAGAGAGAGAGAGAGAGAGAGAGAGAGAGAGGCTCTTATACTGAACTGGGTTACAGCACAGACAAACTACACTGTGGGAGAGGTTCCAGAGACTCACAGGAGATGAGGTCAGAGAGCCTACAGCTTCACATAGCACAAACTACTTCTTGTATTGGGTAATCACCTCTCCAGCATTTACTACTAAACTATAAAAGGGGGATATAATACATTTATTCACTTACACAATCGACTGTTTTCCTTTGGCCTTTTCTTCAAACATTCAAAAGAGAAAGCCAACACAGCACATGTTTTTATAAGGTGATTTAAAAATACTTGCTTTAAGCAAAATGCAATCTATTTCCTTTTCCTCTGATCATCATCAAAAAAATGGATTCAGGAAACTCTAGCTGGTTGGCAGAATCTTAAACTGGATATACACTGAAACTACTATAGCTACATTATAAATAAAACAGGGGGGGAAAAGGGTAAGTGCTTAGAAATCTATCGAGCTTTATAAAAGGAAGGGAAGAAAACACAGAAGGAGAAAGATTAAAGGGACACACACACTCACCTGAGGATCATGCTGGTACTCCTGCCCTGGCAGCTTGCAGAGTGGGTTGTTCTGGTCCCCTAAATGATGTGGATGGTTGTGCTGCCCTTCCATGGTATCATACCAAACTTGGCCTCACTGTTCTGCTGGAGTTAAAAGGAGAGAGAGAAATCTCATCACTGTCCATCCATCACTGGAGGCAAGGAACTCTTTCTAGTACAGATGGTTGTTCACCAAGAATCGATTCCTCCCCTTCCTCCCCTCAGCCTGGCTCACGCACACAGACCTCAGAGGAGGACAGCCCCGATGTCCTCCAGCCCCACGGGAGCTCGGCTGAGCCCCGGCACGTGGCCACTGCAGCCTGCAAGTGGGAAGGACCCAGCAACAGGTCAAAGCTACCCTTGCCCTCCCGAGATTACAGAACAAAAATACCAGTATCACAAGTTTTGATGACATCATTTCATAAGTAAAACAGCAAAAAATGGGTTTATTTGGTCAGTGGAATGTTATCCACAGAAAATACTGCTTTTTGTCACTGTAACAGCGGGCAGCATTACTCCCCCTAGAACTACTGATCCTACTCAGTGGACAATTCAAGAAATGTTAGCACATTTCCATTCATAAAACAAAAATGACAAGTCAAAACCAACAGCTGTAGCTTTCCTTGGCCAGAGACAACCTGAAAGCATAGCTTTATCCACACTCATTCCTGCCCACTGCCAAATGAAAAGTCTTCATGCAGGTCAGTAAGCCACAGGAAGAAGTAGCTAGAAATTATTAAATTCAACAAGATCAGAGTAGAATTCTACAAACAAACAAGGGAAAATTCCATGAATTAATTTGTTCCAGTTTTACCTGCAGCAATTACAAGCACAGCTGACCAGAAGAATTTCCTTCAATAATTACAGAAACTGAAAGGATGTGGCTCTGGAGAAGAGAATCTAGCACAAGTTACTCGGTGCAGAGCTTACTGTAAGTGCTGCACACAGTAACACCTATTTTCTAGCCCTCCTAGAAAACAAAAACCACACTTAAACTATTAGCATCACCACGTCTGAGCCTGACACTGGGCCAAATCCTGGCAATTTTATCAGCTGTTGAGGGGACACTTGGAGCATTGATCACAGTGCTCCTTGCTCCATGCCCATCCTGGGGTCAGGCTCTGGCCCAGAGCAAAGCCAGTTCACAGAAGACATCTACAGAACATGCACAATGAAGTACAATAACGTCCTTCCCCCACAAAGGGCTGTGTGCAGGTTTTGGGGCTTTATTTAATAATGTTATTCATAGCTAGTTACTCATTATCCACACATACTCTATGTAATAGGTCATTCAGAGCTGCACTGTTGCTGTCCTCAGCAGCGACTGGAAGCCCAGTAGTGACAAGGGAAGATTTAGTGGCCAACACAAGCATCTGCAGAAACTTGTTTCAAGTGTTCTGGCAAGTGTGCACTCAGTGAAAGAGCACAACCTGACCTCATTAGTGTATTAATAGTTCATGCCTGGCACTCAGGCAATGACTAACTCTTAATTTAAAATACAAAGCTATTTTAAATATTTGGGGGCGTGAGGGAGAAAACATGATGCAGAACTTCTGTAGCAAGTTGTGCTCGGTTCTTTTAACAGTTGTCTGTGAAATGAGCCTTTACCTCTGGCTGATCTTCCCCTGCAGCAGCAGCTATCGTAACACGTGCACACAGGATTGGGGAGAAAACATAGAAAAGGCTCTTCTTATTCCTTAAGCAGATGAGCTTTCACTCTAACAAACACTCACTAGAAAAGTGTTGTGAGAGCTGGGGTACCTGCTGCATACCCACAGGCTAACACAGGGGTTGCTCTCAGTGTTAGAGTCGGTACTATGACACTCCAGTGGGAGGTGGTTATAGTCACTACAAGTATGAATAAGTTTGATTTTAAGATTCTTTCAGTAACAGACATCTGTAGGTTTATTAGTAACCGAGTGAATACTTAAAAAGTAAAAATATGTCTTAATATCAACATTAAAACGTCCTATGAAACTTCTACCTTACATTACACTGCCAGAACTGTCTTAATGGCTTTATTGTTCATGGTTTGGAGAAAGGCTGTTTACTTGAAGGGAGAACATCACACACGGTCTTTCTCTTCCAAGTCCACAAGCACAGAGAACACGCTGCCAGGGACTGCAGGCCACTGACAGCCTTGCTCCTCCCCACTTATCTCCACAGGAATTCAGAAATTTTGCATTTACAGCCTCGAGATAAAAAGGCACATCCAGGCAGAGTCATGTGAAACATCTCCAGCCTACCACTGACCAAACATCCTATCTACTGTGTCCTGCCTTTGGAAAGGACTAAAGCTCAGGAAGAGAAAAGGGAATTATGTTGGAATACAAGAACCTGAGTCATCTGATCATACACATGGGGACACTGCTGAGAGAACAGCACCTTCCAGCTGCCGCAGGGGAACTCCAGGTGGAATTACTCACTGTGAGGGGTTAGACAACACCACGGCCACAAAGCCTGAACCGCCCAGCTGCCAGGAGCTGCTCGGCAACAGGCTAGCCTGAGCCTGCAGGTTTGGTCACTGTTTGTTTAAAGCACTTACAGCTGGAAGCAAAGGAAGAAGCAAGAGCTCTGAAAAGAGATAGGGCTCAGCTCACATGACAGCAGCGCCGCGGCCGCTGACAGCCACGGGACAGCGCGTCCTGCCCCAGCCCCAGCCCGGCTATTCTGGGCCAGCACACGCGGGAGGCTGGCAGGGGATCCCCAGGAAGGGGCTTCACAGGGGGTCTTCAAACAGCAGCCAACACAAGGGCACTTGATCATGTCAAACAAGGAACACAGACTGCACAGATACAGAATTCGACGGGGTTCTTGAGATATTCTCTTTCAGAAGTCTAACTACAGAACCAATATTGCAGTTATATTTTTAAACACTAAAATGTTGAGCAAAGAGCACGACAAGTGTCCAACACAACTGCTTAAAACCAGTGACTTTCACCCCCACTCCAGATACTTAGCACTCTCCTGAGGAAGTAGCCGTGTTTTGAGCAACATTTTACTAACCCTGAAATTAGTTTTGGTATCAGCTGCAACATGTTAGGAGTTATTTTAGACTACTGAAGAAAACCATGAACACATAAGAAACGTTTCATTCTCTTTAGCCACCCCTTACCCCATCACTCCACTCAGGCTACGCAGTCTGTGCACTAAGTTATCTCGTGGAACCCAACAGTTAGCATGAAACTCTCCCTTGTAATTAGCATAAGCACTTGAATGAGCTGTAGCAAACCAAAAGGCTGTCTGCACTCCCTGGAAAACCCATGGTCATCCCCGAGTCACAATCTCCCACCTCACTCAGGCTGCAGGGTTAGGAGGGAAGGATCTCACCAAGAGAGGCTGTTTCTCCATAGAGCATCGTGCAAAGGTTAAACCACAGCACGGTGGAGAGGCTGAACTACAGGACATTTAGCTTAGTTACAGCACGTAATGCCTCATTAACTTTCAGAAGCATGTAATGCCTCATTAACTGACAGCAATGTTAATAGGTAATGAATTTTCCTTTAATCATTTTTTAAAGTAGCAATCTTAAACACAACATTCAATTCACCAACACCTAGAACCAGCAACACCGTGTCTAAACCAAAGTTATGTCTCCCCATCTAATTCAGTCTTTGAATTGCCTGGAAAGTGGTAGAAAATGAACCTATCCTGGTGTGTTTTAGGATGTAACCCTACTAACAACTGGGCTGAGATCAATTTACTTCACATGTAATTTCTTAGCTGCAACAGTATCAGTGACACAACACAGCATGAAAGAGATCAAACAGGGAAGGAAAAGGAAAGGTCCTCAACAAAAAAGCAAACAGTGATAAAATAACACCCTAGATTTGGTCTCATTTCCTTAGTACCAAATGGGGGGGATGTGGGAGGGAGCAGTTGCAGACAAAAAATTGAAGATTGTTTTTATCTGTTTAAACAGCCAAAGACAATAGTCGGAAATAAAACAAGAGGTCTTGGAATAAGCTCTGTCACCACTGGCACAGTTTCACTTTACATTGTTCTAGCTCTGCACTTCTACTTCTCAAGTGAAAGGCTTTTTTATATCTGCTTCCAGATTTCCTACAAAGCTTTGCTGTGTCAAACACTATCAGTCTGGGTCTTGACCATGACAGTGAATTAAAGCATTTTTGAATTGCATAAAGCATCACATATCTTTCCAGAAAACTGATAGAAAGAACAAGATCATCATCTGTGAAAGGCATTACAAGAACAACCAAGTAGCTTTCTGGAATTACTACAAATACACAAGTATATCACATTTCCCAGTATTTGAACACAGATTTCCACTGTATTTTCATCAGAACTTAATCATGTACCTCTACCTCAGACAAACAAGAGCACTTGGGTTCCAGTCCTGGCAAGAGGAAGGGCTATGTGGAGCAGGTAACCATGTTTGTGCGTGCTGGTAAATGAGGCCTGGGGAGGAACATGCCACCAAAGCTCTATCCGTGCAGCATCACTTCCAGGATACTCCAGCCAAGTGGTGCTAAGGACGTATCACAATTGTTTTAAATATATGGGGTCAATTTAATCAGCCAGACAAATTCAAAATTAACTTGGTTTTTCTGCCAACCAGTGTAGTAACTTTTGCAATGGCAAAAGCATCAGCAGTTCAGGTTACCATCAAACCCTGGAGTTTACTGTCATTCAACATGAGCAAAATCAATCACCTTGCACATGTGCAATCTGTTTTACAACAGACATGGGCTCACTTCCCTCTGCACCCACCACAAAAGCGTATTTATCAAAATCAGAGGGAAGTCTCATGACTACAGATTCCACTGGCGTTTCCAATTACTAAAACACTGGTATTTAGCTGCATAGTATAAAGTGAGACATATGTTGTGGTAACGCTTTTAAATTTCTAAACAAGAAGGATGTCACGACAGCACAGAACCACTCATGAAAAATGGCAGCACCCACAAACCTGAATGGTGCTGGACTGTTTGCCCGTGCCTGATCCACTGGGGGAAACAGCTTCCAAAAACAATGGAAGGAAGTGAAAGTTTATCAGAGGCCAACTTAAAAGCAATAAATATTTGAGAAAATATGACTGAACTCAACATAGAACTGCTTCACTTCTCAAAACAAATCTTAAGAGAAATTCTAAAAACAATGCATTGAAAACAACCAAAGTACCAAAAACTTCCACCTTGTTTTCTTCGGGTTCGTATCTCTATAGTTTAGCAGGCAATTCAATTACTCTGAATTTAAATTTAACCACACAGTGGGGAGTACAACCAAAGCCACGTGGATGAGCAGCTTATTCTCTCAAACTACAACTTGATATAGGTTTCTCTGTCACCATGTGTCCTCCACTCCTTAGGGGAATAATGCAAAAGGGAGAAACACAAAATACACATCTGGCTATGCCAAAACACCTAAACCAGAAAAACCCCATCCATGTGGTGATGTGACTCCAAGCACCCTGCCACTTAACTGTCACCCTTCTGCAGTACAGTTACTACTGTTACAATGACTGTACTCACAGGTAACCCCGAGTTTTGACAAAGCAAGTGAAAATAAACCCCTGCTCGTGTAGTCAGCTCTCCCCCCATGCTGCACATTGCTGTTCCTCTTTGGGTACCTAACTGTCCTTACACCCCATCCCACACATCTGACACCTGGATTAGTAGAAAGCAAAACAAAACACGAAATCCCACCAAACCCCAGGGTACCCTGCAGGTACCTGACAGGTGGGATTCTCAGAGCAGAACAGCTCAGGGCACTTGGTAGCAAAGGTCAAGATCATTAGTTACAAGACACTCATTAAGGAGAGGAACCTTGCCTGCATCCTGGTGTTCAGTCTCACACCCTCCCGCCCCGGGTACAGCTCCTCTCTAAACCAGCTCTGTGAGACAGCTGTGATCAGCCTAATCGGGTACCACCATGTGTCTCTGGATGCCTCAAACCCAACTACAGGCCAAATTATTTGCTTCCAGATGTATAAGCAGTGTTATAGAACCTTGCCTTAAAAGCAGACAGCAAAGCAGCAGTTTGAGCACCCAGCATCACAACTGTTTTCTGTACCAATGCTCTTCCCCTTCCTGCAAGACACACCAGCTGCCCCCTGTGCTGCTCTGCGGCTGCCCCTGCACTGTGTGCTCAGCCAACCGTTTGAGGAGCCCAGCCCAGCATTCCAGCCCCTGCCCAACCGACCCCCCATGCCAGGGGCACAGCAAGGGCTGGCACTGCACAGAGCAGCTCTGTCTGCAGGACCTACTGGAGACCTCACAGTGAACAGCTTTGCAAATGCAGAACGAGCCGCAGCAATTCCAGCTTTCCCTAGTACTGCCACATGAAGCATTCTGCAGAGTAAATGATGAGGTTTTCCACTTTTGCACCACTTCCTACTGTAAAAG
This sequence comes from Merops nubicus, assembly GCF_000691845.1. Classification (NCBI taxonomy): domain Eukaryota; kingdom Metazoa; phylum Chordata; class Aves; order Coraciiformes; family Meropidae; genus Merops; species Merops nubicus. The sequence continues at coordinate 3,915 of NW_008633379.1, read as the reverse complement.
TGCCAGGACTCTGTCTCGAGGAGTCCCAGTGTTCCTGGCTGTGAAGTGGGGGCAGCTGGACCCTTCCTGGAAATGTTACGGGGCTTTTTGTACCTCTGACTTGCTCCAATGCCCTCAAATATCATGCGAGATATATCTATCTATCTATCTGCTTTTCCACCCAGTTACTGTATCCCTCTTATATCCTCTTGCTACACAGGGACTTGGGAGGGGGAGGCAAGTGGCTCTGTTCGGGTACCTCAGGTAAAACTAAGCAAAAAGGCAAGTCTCCAAGTTCCAGCAATCCAGGAGCCGTTCAGACACAGTCAGGCATGTTATTTAGACTACTGCACCAATTTCCATCTTTTAGCAGATCCAAGAGTTGAGCCTGGTGGTTGGTAAGATCCATGGTGCACGTTGAGCTGGTCCCTAGCCCGTGGGGACAGTGCAGCAGGGGGGCTGCTGGTGGGAGCCCAGGCTCCTGACCCCCCAGCCATCGACATGCTGCTCGCTGCAGACTCCCCGAGGACTGGAGCAACACAAGCTATTTTACAGAATAAACCAAATCACATCACTAACACTCTCTTCCTCTCTACTGCCCAATAATAATCTTCCTCTTGCTCACTCATAAAATGAATCTGTCAGGATACTATATGAGATTACCTATATATTTAAATGATGATCTTGGCTTATGATTACATTACTGCTGCGGTTCAGGGGACGTGCTGGGGGGAAGGCAGCCCAATCCTAGGAGAGTATTATTTTCGAGTGACTTTTATTGTCCATTATCTTACACCATTTATGTCACAGCTATGATGTCTGGTAGGAATAGTTCACAACAGAAATATCTTTGTCGTTAGTATTCTCATTGCAATTTAGTCAGATCAACCTTTAAATCTCATCCATCATACTGAAGAGCTCTGGCAAAGCACACGCAGTAATAGATGCTTCCATGCAAAACCTAATTACAGGCTAGGTTAAGAAGCCTACCCCGTTCCTTCTGCAGTGCAAGGTGACAGGAAATCCTGAGCATCCCCTGGTTTCTCACTCTCCCTTTTTGCTGGTGAAGTGCGTAACCCATTCATTACAGCAGACTGATTCTGTCTGGCACATGACAAACTTACTTGAACCTAACAATTAAACTTCTGACAGTGTTTCCAAAAGCAGAGAGTATTTACTGTAAATGCCTGACAATTTTTTCCTCTCTGCTCATCTCTCTCAACAGTCACCTTGTGATGACTAGAAATTACCATAAGCAAATAGCAGTCTAACATCCCAAAAAGCCCTCATGTTAATGTGAAATACACACCTGCCAACACTGAAGAAAAATATGAATATGAATGCTAAAGGAAACATGAGGAATGCCACTGAGATGCAGGAGACAGGAGAGAGTGCTGCAAGAGCAGCACTAAATAGTCCAGCTCAGTGAAGAACTGCCTGGGCAGAGCTGCCCACCCCAGGCAGGGGGTCTCACCCACAGCCCTGCCCTGCCGCGAGGGCACCGCAGCGAGAACCGGGAAATGGAGAGCAGATGCACCACCGGGAAGCAGTTTCAGAATTTTAGGCTGAGCATTAAGATGAAACTGTATCTATATACACATGTGAATGTGGCACGGCAGGAGTTAGGTACACCTGCACAGGCCAAGAACACATAGAACACAGGGAAGCATGAACAGCCACACACAAAGCTCAGCCCTCTACGCAGCTTTGTCAGCCCTGGTAACGCCACCCGCTGCCACAGTGCCGACACACTGTCTGCTACAGCTCTTCTATCCTCAGCGACCTCAGCTCTAAAGCACAAACTAAAACTGCCAGAAATCGACTTTCCCAGCCTGTAACAACAGGGAAGCTTCAAAGGCTAGGCCCTGGATCTAGCACTAAAAGTTAAAGACTTCAGTCTAAATCCAAACTCCAAGTTTAACTAAAGACTTCAGATAGTTACATTTCAAAGTACAATTTCCTCTATCAGTATTTCTAAGTACTGAGGACCCCAGCTGTGTTTTTTAATCCAACCTTTATTTAAATTTCATTTAACAGATGGATATTTTTGAAAACTTTCAGGTGTGTATCCTCATCCAACCTTAAATAACTCACATTAATAGAAGTTACAAATATTCAAACTATGGAACTGACCTCACAGTAAGAACATGCAAGAATATATTTAAGTATTTCAATACTCAAAATTTTACAAGTACCTGCTGCCCAATCAAAATGCAGAAACCAAGTCACAGCCCTCAGTGAAAACTGTACCTGCAATTTATAAACCCCTAAAAAGACTAAGTATGCTTGTAACAAATTGAGTGCTGAGCAGAACAGTGTTTTATCACACCTTCCACTTCAGGAGCATCAGAATTACCCTGAGAGCAGGTGCAGATGGGCTTCTGTTGACTCTCTGCACATGAAATTTTCAACAGCCAGTAACCAAGTCTTGGCTGCTCAAAGACCCAAAATCCACTAACTAAGAATGTTTTAGTCAAATGGCTGAAAAGCCCTAGAGCTTTTGCATACTATGTCAACAACTGATACTCATTAAACAAATGCTGTGACAGACATTGTAATTCACTGTTCCATACCTAGAAGCAAAATGACACTAAGTCAACTATTTAAAGCTATTCAGAACTGTCTCACTGTAGATGTCAGTAGAACAAATGCTTCCTGCCAATAATTAAGTATCTGTGTCAAACTTCCCACCCTTTCAAATCACTCTCTACATTCAGCTCAGGTCCATATTCCCATTTTAAGCAAGCAGGATTATAATTTCAAATACTCTCTTTTCTAGTCTGGGGACAAATCTAGCAAAATGACCTGAAAATAGCACGGCCTGACACGGTGTTCCTCCCCTCCCTGACAGTATTGCTTGCCTGAAGATGCTACTGGAGTTTAAACAGTACTTCTGATAGAATGTTTTGTGTGCCCATGACTTGCATTGGTTCTCGCCACCAACTGGGAAGGTAGTTGGCTTACTTCTCATTTTGGTTTACAAAGGCTTAATCTGAGTTAAAGGTTGGGGTTTTGGAGGTTTTGCCCCCTTCCTTTCCCCCCCACGCTGCAGTGTCAGCTCCCTCGCACTTGGTCCCAAATCTAAAGACATAACTGTAAAAGTCTTTTGTCCGCACTTTAGATGCTCTGTAGCTCAATCCATTCATTACAAAGGATGGTTTCACATGGCTTCTGCTAAACAGTCCTAGGATCTGTGCCAAGAGTACTTGGTGATTTATAGTTATGACTAAGGAATCAACAAGATAAGGTAAATGTTTCTTTTCTCTCGCCTAACTGGGCTATTCCTACCTCTCATTTCACTGCATGGAATTTCCTAGTGCAACAACACATGTAAATATTTATGTACAACATTTGTAAGACCTAGATAAGTATCAAAAACATATTCATGTCCAAACCCAAGGATTGATAGCAGTCAGCACCATCTGAAGGGACAATAATTCCTCGGAAGAGAGGTGAAACGGTGCACAGCACAGCAACTGCAGGCTGGCTTTTCTGCCCCCCAACTACTTTTTACTTACATATGTTTCAAATAAAGAAAGAAGCCAAGACACCTTAATTTATATTCTTCTAGTTGCAATTTTGAGCCTTCCAAAATTATTTGCTATATTCATTTTTACAGCCTTTGCAACATCAGACAGACCTCTCAGGCCACTACTGGTGCTAATGAAACACATGTTAAAAATAAACACATACTAAATCTACCTGGAACTTTACTGTATTACTTACTGAGCATGCAACAACATGCTCACCTTTTAATTTATAATGCAATAAAGCTTTCAAGCCCGAAGTCAAATTATTTAAGAACGCTTCTGTTATCCTTCTCAGAATTCATTCACTTCTGATGAAGGAAAGATTAAATATAGGCTGGAAACACATTCATAGCATGCATGTTCCCTGTAACTGCCAGACGCTTTCACGTCATCAAACCCTAACTGC
>NW_008633378.1:1196-21920 GCF_000691845.1 Merops nubicus | reverse complement strand
CCCAGCCCAGCCCCGTACCTGCCCCGTTTCCCGGATCATGATGTTGTCGCTGTGCCTGTCGCCGATGCCCAGCACGTAGGTGGCCACGCAGTACCCAGCACAGGAGAGGGTGAACTCCTCAATAGCCTGTTCCAGTGCCTCACTGCAGGGGGTAAACAGGATGGAAAGAGGATTTGACTTGCACTCCAGCACATCAGCCCTGGGAAAGTGTTTATAGCTTCCCCTTGCAAAGGTGGGGAAGGGAAGGGTGTGTCTGAAGTGCTGTGGAGCTCTCCAGAGGCACTGCCCCATCCACACCTCACAGCAACAACCCTCTGCAACTGGAGAGGACCAGGTAAGGTTCTGTCTGAAATCTCCATGAAAATGGTTTAGACTCAATGAAATTCTCATTTCCAGATCTCCACAGACAAGGTGAGCTCTTAGAATGATTCCTACATCAGAGTAGCACTGATGTGTTGCCGCTGGCCCTTTCTGTAGCCAGTAAAACCTCAAGCTACACAGCTTTTGTGCTCCTTGCTTTTTTCACCTCCCAGGTTTGGCATTAGTCCTTCTGCCTCTCTTCCAGCTGCCACCACACTGACTGCCTAGCTCTGGAGCCAGTAATGGGACCAATGGGCAGATCAAGGTTTGGATCCAGCCTGTGGACAGTGCTAAATTAAGCTAGCAAAAGAGCTTGTGAACCAGGTGGTTTAATTCCTGCTCAGCACCTCTACAGGTCCACATGACACCTTCTGGCATGCCAGGCAGTGAAGCAGCCACAGACATTATGGGACAACTTGGGAATATGCATAACTGAAGGAAAAAAACTGAACAAAGCAGAAGAAATGCCTTTAGCTGAAGGGGGCAGCAGAAGGTAAGCCCACTTACCCTGGGTTCTTGGACTTCAGCCAGTTCAGCAGTGCATCCTTGTTGAAGGCTGCAGTGGCCACCATGTTGCTCTTGTTCAGCTGGATGTTGGCAATGGTGTCTGAATGCATGACTACTTCTATCAGTCCAGTCTTGTCTCCTGTGGAGAGGCAGCCATAAGGGGTCATCCTGCAGAGATGAAAGAAACCCTTCCACTGAAATCTTGCCCAGAATTGGGTTGTGTTGACTTTTAAGCTTTCCCTTGTCTGCCATACTTACTCCTCAGCACCACACAACCTGACTAGCTGCTCACTGAATACTAGACAGAGCCACTGGGGACAAAATAAGCTTGTAGACAAAAGGGCCTCACCCCACACAATTTATCATTGCAGTAGAACCACTATGTGCAACTCACCTCAGGTCCAGGCCCTCTTGCTTCCACAGGACATCCATCAGCTGGATCATCTGCAGAGTCAGCATGTCCTGACGAAGATCTGTGAGTATTGCAGAGGAAACAAGGGTCAGAAGGAGCTGCCATTCTCCCCTCCTCTTGTGCTCTTGCAAGTGGTGCTGGCTCTGCCCCTGCAGCTGGCTGCTGGAAGGGCTGGTGCTATGCTGGCACTTGCCAGGTCATTAGTTAAGCCCTTCAGCACAGAGCAATGTCTCCTAGTGCAGCAGCAGTGCACAGCCACCATCCTGGACACCTCCACTCAGACCTGACTACACCCATGGAGGGAGGTACCTGCTACTTCCCGTGGCCAAAGCTCTCCCTGTCATAGCCAACACAGCTCCTGAGAAAAGATCAGTGAGCAGCAGCTGCTCCAAAGCTGGGGTGGCTGTAGCTCTTCCAGACCTCACATCAAGCTTCCTTTTACTGTGCAAAGGTATCCAGCTACTGCTGTGCTCAAGTCTTAATGAAGAGCACAGCAAGTGAAATATAGTGGAGATTTTATTATTTTAATCTTGATTTAAGTTTAATATTACTATTAATCTCCAGATTACTGTCAAAAATCTCAAATGCATTGACAGTCCTCATTTGTACATCTTAATGGTCCATATCTAGGCCCACTCCCCACAATAAGTATTTGAGACTATTATGCCTGTTAAAACATAACCTTTAAAGACTTACCATCTCCATTTTTAAAAATAATACCAACTCCACCTCCTCCTGTCTCTTCATTATTAAACACAATCCATAAAGGTTTCATTTTGGAGTCCATAAAGGTGCACTGCTCCACACTAGAGGAAACAAAAATATTACCATCAGCATTTCCATCTGTTACAAAACCAGCCACCTCAGCTGCAAATTCAACAGCACCTACAAATGCTAATGGACTGGTGACTTCCAGGAGAAAGGAGGACCTTGGGGCAACCAGAAGCCTGGCTCTACTGCTGAACAAGGCCTGCAGTGCAGATTAAGAGATCTTCCTTACCAAACTTCAGCAAGGATAATGTTGGGGTTCAGGGGGGACTGGAGGTGGGAAAGTGCTTCAAGATAAGTTTCTTGCTTCATGCACATATGCATCATCTCCTTTGTTTGAGGCTTGGTGGCCTTCTGAGAACTCACTTTAACAAAATCATTCAGAGCTTTCATCTTGTTGAGTGCTTCTCCCTGAAAAAAAGGGTGGGATAGAAGAGGGTTAAGAAATAGAAAATTCCTGGAGAAATTTTAAAAGCTATTAAAATCTACTGTGAAATGTAAACCTTGGTTGTGTCTCTTCCCTTCTCTTCAACTTGTAATTTCAAATTCAGTAGTACCTGCTTGAAGGAGATCCATAATCATTATGGATCCAAATCAGCCACTTGTGATCACCTCCTATGCAGTGGTCACTCATTCAACCCATCTAACAACAGCAGTGGTGTCTGAACAGTTCAAAAAGCAATTTAGACACAGAGTGCATTTTGGGACGTGTGTGGGTGAGTAAGAGATGAGCAAAGCTACATGTGATGGGGAACTCCAGACTCCTAATAGGGTATGCCAAAACCAATACAGCAGTTAAAAGGCTTTTTTTTCCTATGAGTGACAACTTTATGTTGGGAAAGGTAACAGCTGAGACCTGCTCCAAGCAAGAGGGAAGTCAACCTCATGGCTAAAAGCAATGTTTACCTGTTTCATCAAAACTTTCATATGATGGGTGCTGCCTCTGCAGTATGCTTCCAGGATCAGGCCAAACCTCAAGGCAACTGCAGGAACATGCATTTCTGACCTGGGGAAGAAGGGGAGTTAAAGCAGTTCTGACTCATGGCAGTGAGTGACTAATTCTCCCATTTATGTCAGCAGGAGGAGGGAGGGAGTGGAGGGTGCAGAACATTAGTTGCTGTTTAGGTTCTTTCTGTGTACTGGAGAAGGGAAAAAATGGAGCCATCCCAGAAGGTGATGTAGAAAAAACACTGCTTGAAGTGATGAGGAATCTTTCTGGATGACTACATTGCTAACCACTCCTTTGAGAAGAGTGCTTAAAGAACAAGGACAGTTCAGAGCCTTTGGCTCAGAACTGGCAGCTGGCCTTGGGTACCCAAGGGAAATTTCAACTCACAGGCATGTGTATTTATATTTCTATATGTTCTTAAAACAGAACCTAACCCAAACACCATCACAACAACAACAAAAGAAAAAGATAACAAACAAGCAAATAAAGAATCTGTGTCCTCCTGCAATAATCCTTATTCAGTCTCCCAAAGTAAAAAGCAGCAGTTCCTGGGTTTTGGTAATCACAGCAAGGAAGCCCCACCACTGCTTTGATAAAGGGCACTAGCTCAAGGACAGCCAACAGCCTTTAAATAAATCACCTGTCTCCTACACACACAGACATGCTTGCTGCCTCACTTCACAGAGCAATGAGGAAACCAGTAAACACTGGTTTCCCTTGATTACTGAGAAAAAGGCTAAAAGTTTGGCTCTTTACCTCAGATGCCAGAAGAGGAAGTGCCCGATCTTGCGGTTGGATAAGGCCCTGTCCAGCAGGAACTTGGTTAATTCACAGTCTAAGTAGGATTCATATTTGAGCACCTGAACAAGCTGTAGCAGATACTGGAACAATTCATGATCTCTGTGGGGGGAAAGGAAAAATAAAATACAAGCTTGTCTTTAGTGCAACAAGTGTACTTGCAAAACCTGCAAAGACAAGACTGCCAGCCTTGTTCACAGCCCCCTCAGCAGCCTGACCAGCAATAGGAAGGGGCTCTGCATGTCCCCCTGGACAACACTCACGTCAGCTTCTTCAACGAGTTGATGGCAAAGGAACCAACGTAACGGTCAGGAAAGCTGAAATCCAGCAGCTCCAAGGCATTCAGGACAGGCAGCTCTGGCCAGGTCTGAAGCAAGGAGATCATCTGTAAGGGAAAAAAAAAAAACAAACCCTTTTGGAACAAGGTTTTTATGACAATGGATATAAATCTAAAATTCTACTGAGGGAAGAACAGCTCCTTTGAGGAGGGCAGGGTGCATCACTATTTATAGATGCCTCAGAGCAAGTCTGCAGACTCCAGATCAAAAACCCATCAATCCAAACTTCTTAGCAAGGCTGACAAGGAGAAGCCATCCAAGTCCACAGCAGGGTTACATTCCCTGTACCACAATTAGTGGCATCAGCTCTTTGGAAAAGCACTTTTCTGCAGCATAATAATGTAGACTAGAAAGGGACCTTTCGAGACTATCCAATTTGGATTCTATTTCTGCCATGAATCAGATCTTTTTTTTCTTGCTTCCAGTTTCTAAAGGGACTAAGCAAGACCTTGTTGGTCAGTAAGGAGTCTGGGAGAGTGCACAGAGCCAAAGGGAGTGCAGAAGAGCCAAACCTCAACTCAGTGAGTACCACTCAGCATATGTTCACAGTGACTGGTTGAGAACAGAAACTACTCCACAGCCTCAGTCATACCAAACCTACCTGCACAGGACCACTGCAAAACCTCCCCTGCTAGGCTGGCCTCCCAGACACAACAACAGGAATGCAGACAATGAAAGGAGGACCAAAAAGGGAGCCCTGGCTGCCAAGCCCAGCATCCTCACCTGGGCAACATCTTCATGCTTGTTCCATTTGGTGATGATAAGCAGCTTTGCCAAAGCCTGTGGGTACTGGTCGCGGATATCGTGCCTCATCTTCCACACCAGGTCCTTCTCGTGCTCGTACAGCTCCGTGTGGCTCCTCCGCTCCAGGATCTCCTTCAGCTGCAGCTTCTGCTCATGGCAATCACAGGAAAGAGCATACACAGGGCTCAGCCTCAACCCAGAGGCCCTGCTCAGTCCAGATAGACCCTGTAGGACTGGGGCATGACCCAGTTTGGTGATAAAAAGCTGGCGGGGGGCAAGATGAACATAGAACTTGCCCTATGAAGCCAGGCTTGAACATAGCCTGCACATAGCTGAAAGACTCATGCCAGAAGACTCACCTCCTCAAGGTCTTCTGGAGCAGCACGGGGTTGTTCTCCATTCCTCCCCAACTCCAGCAGCTGGGACACAAATAAAGAGTCTGAGAAAGGCTCCTAATTTTCTCTGTACTCTTAGCTCACCATCAGTTCAGGCATTTATGCTGCATTAGAGATCAGTGGTCACCCGACACCTCTGGAGAAGGGAATCACACCTCTCACAGCCCAAGGACAGGTAATGTGCTCAGCAGGACCCCTCTGCTCAGAGGAGTAAGCAGCTGCCCAAGGAGACCCTTCCCTGGTAATAACAGGAATGAAGGGATGAGTCCTCTCCCCCAAAAGGGCACATCTGCACACCCAGAGAGTCCATGAACAGCAGCTCTGGGTCACCAAGCTCCAGGCTAGGATGAGCCATTCCAGATTCTTGGAACTGGTGTGTCTTTGCCAAGCAGACAGTGCTGCCCAGGCCACCTCTCACACTGGCACAAGCTGTTAAAGCTCCTGAGCCAGAACATGCATCACGGGGAGCATGCATGTGTGTCCCTGGCAGAGCAGACCTCCTTTCTTTCCTGGAACAGGCACATTTCTTCTTCCACTTTAAGTGTCTGGCTGGTTGCAGTGACAGATGGAAAATCCCCATAGCACAGAGCACGTTATCACTCTGTGCTGAAAGGGAGGGAGCTGTCTACTTTCACTCATTTCCCCTTTTATTCCTCTTCCTTCCTCTAAAGCCTAATGTTGCCTGCAATTTGAAGGCAGCTCAGTTAAACCCATTTTTTTAAACAAATATTCATCTATGAGTGCAGCTTTAACTCAGCAATACCCAGGAATTCACAGCTTGCAAAAGCATCCACTCTATGGTCCAATTAGTTAAGGGAAAAAGTCAAATTTTCAATTGACAAAATCTATTCATCAGGTTTGCTTGCACCTAGTCCCTCCTGACAGCTACCCAAGGGACAGGGACAGCAAAGCTGGGGAACCTCTGTGCCTCCCAGAAGAGGTGCCCATGTCCCCTACCTGCTCAAACGACGGGTAATACACGGGATGCGACGCAACGCTGGGGAAGCAGATGACCAAGGCTGCTGCACTTTCTGTGTTGGGGTTGCACTGTACCGTGCCCATGGGGTTCAGGAGTTCCCCCTTCTCATCTGAAAAGCAAAGCACATAAAATAAACCCCTGAACCCAAATCTTCTGAAGCTTTGGTCCAGAAAGCAGAGTACCAACCGCCTCCAGCTCTGGCACTGGGCACTGCCTGGCCCTGAGCAGCTCACTTTGTTTTCCTGACCTCTCCCAGACATGACAGCAGCAACCCCTTGTGCCATACATGAAATGCTGAGCAAAACAAGGCCTTCATCTTGGCAGGGCTCTAGGTGCCATCACAATACAGAGTGGTAATCGTGGTGGGTCTGTTAGTCTGAACTATGGCCCCTTCTACAACGACTGGACAGCAATGCAGAATGCAGGGTGTCTCCCATCTTTGGGGTGGAAACTAAAGGCACAGAACAATACAGTAGCTCTATCTCCTGACGTACCTGGAAAGGAGGACCACATGTGCAAGCAGCACTCCCCTGTTTTCAGCTGGTCCTTGTAGTCAAAGAGCATGACATTCACCCAGGCGATGGGGCAGTCCTGCAGGGCAGAGGAAGCAGCTCACTCAGGGGCTGTAGCTGCTACAGGCAGGTAGTGTCCCATTCTAGACTATGTAGGCACCCCCTGAACAAAGAGCTGCTGCAAAAATAACCACCCCAGGTAGCCCTGCCTATCTGCTTACCCTTTAGGTTCTAAAATCAGAGTACAAGACGGCATCAAATTCAGACATTTAGCCAAGACCTGCAGCCTTCTGTGTAGTGCTGAACGGCACCAAACGCTCCCCACAAATCTCTCTGACATTTCATCACCAAAATTGCATAGCTGAAGACTCTCTAAGTTTCCAGTAAAGCCTTGCAACTCTACACTTGCTGGTATTTGAAGGAGCAATGACATATACACTTAATATATTTCACAGTTCCAGGGGAGAAAGAAGAACCTTAACTGGGAAACTGGGAACACAGAGTTTACATGACTTCAGAAAACTATGCAAAGTGCTAGATATAGCTGATAACAAGAAGAAAAGGCTTGGCTCCTTTGTACAATAATAAATACTATCTATAGCAACCCAACTTTACACTGCCAATACTCCACCACACCCCACAAAATAAACCCCCCAAGTCCAACCCAGTCACACAAGCCAGTCTCACTGTGGAGGTGGGAGACTCTAGCAAGTAAAGGGACTGGGACATGGCCAAGAAAAAGAGCCCATCCCCCTGCTCTAACCCAGTTCCCCACCACCAGAGCAGACAGATATAGTCCACAAGTGACCCAAGACTTCCTGCAGTCAGGTTCTCCAAATGGAACAGTTTCAGCAATGCCAGCGTGTCACTGGGACACACACTAGCACAGAGACTGATTTGCAAAGAGGTTAGGAAGCACAATTCTAGTGAGATGCTCCCACAAACAGTGTGATATTTGAAGGGCACCCCAGCAAATACCTTCTTGTTCCCCTGAGACAGCCTAGAGAACGTACCGGGCTTACCCCGGAGGGACACCAAAGGACTTGCTGCAGGGAGCAAAGTCAGCATTTGCCTCTAATGCAACAAAATCAATCCCTTCCAAGTGGCCTCTCACAAACCTTTGAGTTGATTTCATTAGACCAAATATGCTCAGTAAAATCCCCTTTGAGACTTCAGCTTCTAGATCACAGGAAAAAGCCAAACAAAACACCACCACCAGCAATAACCTTTTCTGAGAGAGTAAATGCCATCAAACCACAGCACAGAGCCTGCCAAAACACAAGGCAAGATTTTTGGCAGATAAGGCCCAGCAAAGCAACGATTCAGCATTGTAAGGACAGAAATATCTCCTGCATGACTTACAGAAACACTGAAAGCCAACCCTTTGGGTGACATTAACGCTCTGACTCATCCCAGTCAGCCTGTAAGCAAGCTTGTTTTTGTGGTAGTAAATGATTTATTCCCACCTATCTGCTCTGGACAGCCTGCACAGACAAACAACAGGCATGTAATAAACCTCCAAGTACTGTAAGCAAAGCAAGTAAAAAGATTATTAATCAAACCCAGAAACGGGAGCGTGCTCTGGCTTTAACTTCTCTTAACCATCATTTTAAATGATATCTGGGCACCTCACTCAGATCTGCAGCTGGCCACATGAAAAAAAGCCAGTTCTGCAGAGTTCAGCTCCAGCAAATATTGTGATTTTCTATTAAGAGCTCACCAGAAGGCATCTACCTTTCCCCAGTACCAGAACACACGTTAACAAGATCCTCTTAACAACTCAGCTAACCAGGCTGGTTTCATTTTATCAATCAGAATACCAAGATTTCCTTCTGACTGCTTCAAACTGAAAATTGTTCCAGTGTGACCACAAAAATGCAGCCTGTGGATGAATCATATATTCCCTTCAACAAAAGCCACCAGCAGGAGTTGGAATTCTACTATTCTTAAGTTTAAAAAAAAAAAAAAAAAAAACAACAATAAAAAGGTTGATCCTGGTCCTGGCTTCAAAATGTTTCCAGTCTGAAGTCTCCAACCCAGAAACTGGTCCCCAGACATTACCACACTGTAACCCTGAGAACCCTATCAATGACAACACAACAAAGGTCATTGAACCCCCCAGCAGTGAGAAGGAACTAGCAGAACTGAGACTAAACTCTTCTGTGATCAGATTTATCAGCCTGGTAAGGAAGGCACAACTAATCCTTTCTTTAAAGCATGGTAACAGTGGTTTTGAGGCTGCAGAAACAATAATTTGCAGAGGAACAAATGCTCATAAGGAAAACCCTTCCCATGCAAGGAACTAGAGGCTTAAGTTACAACACTGGGAAAACAGCAATTCAATTGCAGGCTGCACTTAGATCTACTTTCAGTTACTGAATTATGAATGGGTTAGAAGTTTTGGAATGTAAGTGAGGAAAGTGAGAAATACCTCTTGATTCAGGAGCTCTGAACAAAAGCTTCCAAAGTGATTTAACACTTTCTATCCTCAGTTTGCACAATTTGAACAATAAACCTTGAAGATTCTGCACTTCCAGTTTACCTCACCTGAAGTTTTGCTGTAACCAGTGTTTACATTAATTTTTTTCCCCTCCTTAGCTGTTCATTTGCTCCATGAAGGATTTGCATGAAACACTTTACTAGAAAGAAGATGCAACACAGAAGATGGTTTAACCTCAACTATAAAACAAGGAAGTTGCGGAACAGCAAAACAGAGACACCAACACAAATGATTCCTCTTCATGTGCATTCAGATGCAGAGTTTCTTAATGGTCTTTCTGGACAAGAAATTACATCTAAACCACCTTTCCTACAGGCAGCCACCACTCCTCAGTTTCCTGTTTCTGTTGAAGTTACTGGCCATCGTTCTGCAAGCTCTTCTATTGCTAAAGTCTTCTGAAAGCAAAGGGCATTTGGTTCAGAATGGTGCCCTGTGCCCTCCAGCACTGGCCAGCCTGGCTCAGTCCCACAGTCCCTGGCTTTACTTACAGCTTTCTTGGACTTCTTCTTGGTGGACTTCTTCTTTGCCTTCTCGACGACAGCGTAGAGGGCGAAGCAGAGCCGCGCCATGCGGGGAAGATCACAGATGTTGATATCAAAATCCAGCCTCTGCTTCCACACTGGCTCTGAGCACACGTTCACTTCAGAGCTTGACACTGTCTTGCACAGCATCTCATTGCCGTGAAAGAGACCTGCCTGCACCACCAGCTGAGGGGAGAGAAATGAGAGAGCACCATGAATACACAGGGATGGGACTCGTTTGCTGAAGACACGTGATGAGAAGGGGAATGGGATGGGGCATCTACTCCCCTGAGCAGGATGCCCTATTCCTGTCTCTTCCCTGATTCACTGAGGCATTTAGGTTCCTTAATCTTCCTCTTTACTCAACTTCAGTAAGGGCATTGTTATCTTTTTATTTCATAAGAGCTGCTTAATCATTGCAAAATGCTTGGGTAACCCGTTGGCAGCAGTGTTACAGGCTTCACCCTGCAGAGCCAGGCAATACAAATATTCACCAAGCCTTGTCCCCCAGCATGCTGCAGAAATTCAGTAATTTTTCTGCGGAAAAAGCAGGGCAGGCACCAGGAGCTGGGCAAGTGCTTAAGCCAAAGAGGAGGGAATCAGCATGGAGGAGAAGGGCCCATGCACATGGCTGAGCCCCAGCCCAGGCCTCTGGTGTCTGGGTGCACATCTGCCTGCAAACCTGCTCCCCTGCAGTCTGCCAGCTCACCCTGCAGCCCACAGGCCAGCTCACCCCCACCTCTAGCTCTTGTCACAGTATTGCTGGCTGCTCTGGATCACAGGAGGAGTCCTTGCAAATGAGGGGGCACAGGGCAGAAGAAATAACTATTTCATTGCCTCTTTTTTACAAAGCCTTGTTCTTGCCCTGCAGAACAGCTGTCTGTGTGATATATTCTTGCCCTGTTTCCTTCCTTTCCCAATGGGCAGCCTTTGCCTGCTCTCCCTTCACAGCAAATACCTTGCAAATCCCAGGGCTGGGCTGCACCATGCTTCCTGTCTTAACTTTACCCGTCCCCACCTCTCCCACCATTCTCTCTTCTCAGAGCTGATTTTCCCTCCTCTGCTTTTTGCAGACTTCCCTGCCCCTCTACACCACTGTCAAGTGACATTCACACAGGGCAGCAGTTCCAGCTGCTGCTCAGAAACCTTTGCAGGGGAGTGTTTCTAAGAAGACACTGCTGGGCTGCTGGCTTGCAAGTTCCTGTTGTGCTGCCATTTAGAAACTGCCCAAAGGCCAAGTGAAGCATAATGGAGGATCACATGAGATCAAGCTGCCTCACCACACAAACAAGACAGATGCAACTGGGAAAGCTAGAACACAAAACCAAAACCCCAAAGTGAGTCAGTACCTACCTTCATTCTCTCATCTGCATTGACCTTGCTGCCTTGCACCAGCTCAATGTAGAAAGACTGCTCTAAGGACCAGAGAGAACCATAGTTTGGCTAGAAAGAGAAAAGAGTTCTGATCAGAAATAGATGCAGCAAAGACTTCTCAAGGCAGCATCAGACCTCAGCTCTCATCACATGCTTTTGCTCCAACACAAAAGAGCACTGCAGTGCAGGTGGGCACCATGAAGTCTGTGACAACCACCAGTTGTGGGGGGAGCTGGAAGGCTGACTAGAAATCCCCAGCTCTCAGACCCTAGCCAGGAACCTGTCCTGAGAGAGGCAGGGAGAACCAGCTGCTGCTCCCAGGCAAAGTCAGCATCTCCATCAATGGATGAATGGAGGGTGGCCCTGCTGAGTCACTGTCCCCTTTTACCTTCTTCTTAGGGAGTGGGGGAGGCTTGGCAACCATCTTGGGGGGGCTGGCAATACAGTTGGTCTGCTCATCCCTCATAGCAATGATAGTGGAGGAGTGCACCATGGTCAGGTGGGGCGTCAGGCCTCGGTGCAGGCAGCTGCGAATGTACTGCAAGGGAGCAGAGAGTCAGTGTGGGTGGGACAGAGCCAGGCAAGAGCAGTCAAGCAAATAGGGACTGGCTGAAGCAGAAACAGGTGGAAGGAGTAAGGAAAGGACATGGCAACATCAAAATTCAGTTTTAATTTATCTATCTCCTCTTGCTTTATAAACCTGCAACTCACTGGACTCATGCTGCCAGAACTGAGAATATGAAGTGTCTTTTATAGCTGGCCTTTCATCAACTGACTCAAATGGCTGCATGAAGGGAAAACACCAAGAAGGATTCAGCACTCCCCACAGCAGTTGTCCCTGCCAGGGGAACACAGGATGACTTGCCCAGCTTTCAGGAAGAGAACCACCAGCCCACCATGCAAACAAACAGATATTTCCAGAGCCATAGTCTAAATTTACACAGCACTTGGTATCCAGGAACAAGCTTAGCTCACTAGCTCCTCAAAACATAAGGATCTGCTAGGTTGCTAGCATCCAGGTCCTGTCATTGATGTGTTGCACTCCTGTAACCAGCACTGCCTCCTGATGGAGGATAACATGTCTCAACCCTCCCTTCCAACAAGAAGAGGCCCCACAGGAAGAGACTCATTGATAAAGCATGACACAAGGCTCACCTGGAACTGGTACAGGGGGTAGTTCCCATAGAGATATTCACATTTCCCATTCACCTGCAGGGTGTAGTCCTCTGGGTTCTCCACTGTCTCGTGGCGGAAGACAGTAGCCTGCTTCTTGATAGCATAGCTCATTAAGGTGATGGGGAACTCCTTTGGGGAGATCTGGAAAGTGAAGCTCTCCTGCAATCCCAACAACACAGCACACACGGTCAAAGGCCAGCGAAGGGCTGACATCAGCACAAGGAGCAGCAGTAGCTCAGTGGACAGGTAACAACATTCCTGTTGCTGGCAATAAAGAGGAGGATAGGAAGGCAGAGTTACCCCCCAGCCCAACCCCCATCAGCAAGTAAGTGGGGCTGTTTGCCAAACTGGGCAGGAGCACGTTTCAGCAGTGCAAGCACAAGGCTGGAGATGAGGAACTTCAAGTCCCATTTTAGCAGAATCACCAGTTCATGCGGTTGCTAGTCACTAAAAATCTTCCACTGTCATTCCACCACCAAAGACACAGGCCTGGAAGGCCCTTCTCCCATGGGGGTGGCTCCTGCTTCATGCCCAGGCACAACATGCAAAAATCACATTAACCAAGGGCAGCAGGCAAAAACAGGGGCCTGTGGGCAACACAGACCAATGCCTGCAAGCAGTGTATGCTGAGCATGAGCAGAGCAGACTCTTGGGCTTCAAAAGGAAAGGCTTGTGCTGGAGTCTGTGCTCCTCTCCTACCCAGAACCAAAAAGCTTTCCACCACATGTACATGCAGCAATCTCAGCTGCCACCTAACCAGTACATCCAATGCATGCTCAGGAAGGGGAACAGCTCCCTTGGCTGGAGGCTGGGAGTCTCCCTCCCAACCATCTCCAGAGGCAAAGGAATCTGGAGAATGAAGATGAACACTGAACACATGGAAACACTGTCCACACACACATTGTTCTGTCTCCAAATGCCCCAAGGTTCCCTAAGAGAAGGCACAAGCCAGTCAAACACTGTCACAGAAATGTTTCTGCTTTACCCCGCCAGACTGAAACTTGATGTTGACAAAAATGTTCTTGGTGGGGGTATGGAGAGGGCCAGGCCCGAGGCCTTTGGCCAGAGGCTCCAGCTGCAAGGGGAAGTTGTACTCCATCCACGCTGCCCAGCTGAGCTGCTGCCTCTTGGCTGCTCTCTCCTCACAGAACTGGCACATCTTGACACGGAAATCGTTCACCTCTGGATCCTGCACAGAGTCAAACTCATGCAGACCTAGGTGAAGAGTAGGAGAGAAAGGCAAAATAAGGATCTGCACCCAATGGGGGAAATGAGCCTTTGATAATTAAGTGTCTGTGAAACAGTCTCCCCAAAAACATGCTTAATATTTGGGCAAGAGGAGAAGAGTCAGCAAGGCCACTAGAATCACTTATTTACCCCATAAAACCACACCAGCTCAATGACTGATCACCCCTCTTGGGCCTGCACACACACTGCTCCCTTACCAGATCCACCAGAGATGAAACCTGCTAATGCCTGAGCAGGGCTCCATCACTACTGCACGAGCAGCCAGGCTGCCTGGCACACTCCTGGCAGCCCCACTCCTGGCAGGAGCAGTGATGGGGAACTGACCTTTCCCAATGAGCAGGCTGATCTGGGAATTGATAACCTTCTTGACCCGGTCTCCCTCTCGAGCCACGAGGCGCAGCACCGGGAGGAAGGGCTGGATGTCACAGAGCCGACGCTGCTCATCCTCCAGCTCCTGCTGCTCTGCTGTCTGGTTGATGCACGTGAAGACGTAGGCCTCAGGGTCACTGAGCATGTGGTACAGGGGCTCATACTGAGCATGCTTCCACACCACCTGCGCCAGACCAACAGCAAGGTGAAACTACTGCTGCACCGTCAGAACCTCGGCATCCTCTTACAGTTGCCCCACAACCTCACTCTCCCCAGATACACCATCTAGTGAAGGTGATGCACCACCAAACCTTCTCACAGCATTCCTGGACCTACTGTTCAGCCAAGTCTGGTGGCTCCAACCTGTGCTGAGCTGCTGGGTAGGTTTATTTGCCAGTGCCTTTAACTGACTTCCTTTTTTGTGCTTGCCATTTATTTCAGGCAAACAAAATCCCTCAACCCAAGGGTTTAAATAACCCCCATGGAACACCTTGCAGTGAGTACCTGCTGACTGCTAGCCTCAGGAAACAGAGATACTGCTCCCACTGGACACAAAGCTGGGTTAAGTAACTTGCCCCCAGTAACGTGAAATCCTCATCCCAAGGTTGGGCAGGTACCCAGAGAACTGAGCCTGACAGCACTGGCACCACCATCAGCACCCTGCTGCCCCAAGTCTCAGTAGCTAGACATGGGTTTAGTGGATTGCAGAGGCTCTCACAAAGGAGGGGCTCTCACAGTCAGTCACAAGGAACAACCTCAGAACAATGCAGAAGAAACCCAACCTGCACTGCATTAAGACCCAACACATTTCCCCAGGCCCTCCCTGAGAACAGTCTCCTGATTCCAGGAAACTGAAGATCAGACTGTGGAACAAGGCTGTTACCTGCTTGATGGTGCCCAAGCTGGCATTGCAGGACACAGAGAGGTTTAAATATATGCCTGTGGGCAGCAGAAAGTCCACCTGGATGTTTTGGTTTTCCCCCTTGGACCAGAATTCCGTAGGGCAGTAAATGCCTGGGGGCATCCTGCTCACTTCTTAGCTACCACCTGCAAGAAAAGAGGAAAAAATCTGTTGCTGTTGACTACCTAATATCTCCATGGATCTCTGCTGGACTCTGTAGAAAGTTAACATGCAGAAGAACCCAAGGAAAGGCAGGTTAGTGTATCCTCACAGCTAAGGACCCTTAGTCCAATTTCCAGTCCAGTGCCTTTAAGCCACACAACTGTTATTGCTACAGCAGTTGCTTCTATCTCAGTGCAACCCTTTCTTAATCTCTCCTAGACCAGGATTAACATCTACATCTGCATTTGACAAAGAAATTAAAGAATTTTCTTCACTTGAGAACAAAGACACTTGTCCAAATAGCTCATCTATGACCAAGCAGCCAACAGAAACAATGAGTCCCTACCCCAGCTTTGTAAGGCAATCCTCAGGCCACATGCTCCAAGCTCCACTTTGTTTTTCCAGAGCTCAGTTCCAGTCTGCAAGAGGGAGAAAGAGATGTTGCTGGTTCTGAGCATGCATTTTATAGACACAAACAAATAATACCCTATTGTATATCCCCCCCTCTACAAGTAGAGGAAAAATGAAACCTAAGGCTGAGGCAATCAAAATAATCACTTGGCAGGGCCCTACAATTTATTCTCAGTATATCCAAAGCACACAAAGAAGCAAAAAAGAATCTGAATGCTATCAGATACAAACTATTGTTTTCAAGCACAGAATAAGCACACACACTAACAGCTAAAACAAAAGGCATTCACCAGAAGCCCATCGTACATCTTCTCTTAAAGACATCCAATACCAAAGTCAGAGAAGGTCTCATGCTCCATCCATTCTCCCACAAGCAAAATACTACAGCAGTATAAAACCCCAGCTCCTTCCACAGATGACAGGCAGCACAACGTGGTGTCCCCATGTCCATGAAGAGCTTGGAACTGTTACCATTACCTCCTAGCAAGAGACAGATAAGTGGCTCTAACTCTCCTCAACCACCTCAGCAGAGAAACCAGCTCATCTGAATTCCCTCTCACTTACCAGAGTTTTTCCACCAGGTCAGCAGAGACACATGCCAGGAGCACAGCCTGGAGGGTGCTCACACAGCCACGGCTCGTGGCTGCTGTGGAAACCCAGGCTCCAGTCTCCTGCCCCTCTGGTTCTTTGCTGGTTCTAAACCCAGCCCTGCTCGTGCCCTGAGCAATTCTAACAGCATCACTTACCCTCAGCCCATGGAACCAGTAAAAAACCTCCTCATTCACAACTTAAAATACTGTTTGCAGCGGGCAAGGTACAAACTTAGAAGGAAACCGAGCAGCGTGCTGTTGAAGAATTGGGTCTCCCAAATCATGAAGCCCTGCTGGCAGCTTCTCGTGAGCCAGCCCTATGCTTCAGCACGACAAGAAGCCCAGCACCTTATCTGGCCGTGCCCGGGAGCACAACGCTTCCCCAGCAGCAGTGAGGTAAGGATTCCCAGAAACACGAGCTGGGCTTTATCTGCCCGGCTTCCTCCGCACATGCTCTATCGCCGGGGACCGGATACAGCGCCCACAAACCAGCCCTGCCTCGAGAGGGAGGGAAGTAAAAGGGGAGGAGGCAGGCTCTACAAGCTTGAATAAAGCAAAACAACCTTCCCTCCTCTTCTGCTCATTAACAATAAAAGCAGCAAGCTTCTAGGACACCTTCTACGTCAGCCTGTCCTAATGGCAACAGAAGCAGCGAACTATCAGGAGTGGACTGAGCAGCAGAGGCTGAAGGCACAACAAGGGCTGACCTGCTTCCTTCTGCTGAGGATTGCTACCTGATGCCACATCTCATCAGGTAGGAAGAGCCTACCTAAGCCATTAAGGCTACAACATCAAGTTCAAGCTGCCCAGTACATTGTCTTTCTAAACTCACGGATGTTCTCCCAGCGTAGAGGGATTTTTCCAACTGAACCTGGAATGGAAAAGCCAAAGGAGGAATAATTCTGGACGTGCATTGTCTCCAGTACTCATTTACCAAGCCTCTCCTCTTCCCAATGCTAAATTCAGGATGCTCTACTAGCAGGACCTTAGATCTGATCCAGTGTGACAGTTTTTACATGAAGCAAGCTCGGCCTAGATTAATACTCTTGCACCACCCTACTTTCATCTTCCCTTTTGCCCTGGGAAATCAGAACAGAGATCTCCAGGCTGTAACCTTGTTTGCACTATCTTGACCTCATGAGTAGCAGTAATTACAATTGCCTTTTCTCTGGATCATTTTGCCATTTGTGAACAGCCAAAAGCAGCATCATTCCTTTTTGTCAGGGTTTACACTGCTGGCTTTGTCCAACATGTCCTCTTTGTCTTCCACTAAGGCAGTCTTTAAGAAAAGGAATTCCCATTGCAGATGTTCATTTTTAAAAGCCTCAGCATCATCTCAGACTTCCATTCTGGTTTACTGTTAAAAATCCCATGTTGTGGTAGGGTTCTGACCTGTAGGTGTGACAGCCTGACATTCAAGTTAATCAGCCCACACTTGACAGAAATTAGTTTAGTGCACAACTTGCCTATCTCTTAAAGCTGTGACAAGCAGTGATGAGACAGAAGTTTGTGTTTTGGTGGGATGCAAACACACAGCTCCAACCCCAAGCAGGTACACAGGCTATCAGACCCCTGCTTATCAACAACTGGTTGTAGCCACCCACTTTTTACCATAAGAACCCCCAGTTATCACTCTTCCTACTGCAACATACCACAAAACATCTTCTTGCTAGAGTACTTCCACATTCCTCCACCCACATCTTCCTCTAACACTTCTTCCTCCACCACCAGCCACATCTCCCACAACCCTCAAACGCCTGTGTCCAGTGCAAGGCAGGTTCACAGCTGCCTAAGATGCAGGACAGACAACCAGAACACACAAAGCTCTTGGTCTGCAGCTGGTGCACACACACACTCCACACAAGAGAAAGATTCCTCAAGACTGGCTGACCAGCTGACCCGTTTGGGTGGCCAAACAAGTCCTGGTGATGCACACAGCCAAGGTAAAGACCAGGCCCTCGAGAGGGCCAAGTATACAGTTCTGTGAACTTCAGTTAGCCCCTGAACTGCAGGCATGCACAGAACATTTGAGGAAACCACAGGGCCTCAAATACCTCCTCATTCATCTCAGGCCACAGTTTTCTTCTGGGCCTGCTTGTACACAAGCCTGACCCAAAAATTGCTCCATGGTATGTACCCCATGGAGGAAAAAATCTGATGCCATATAATGAATATAGGCACCACATCAGCAACAGGAGGTAGCCTGTGTTTTGCACCCACACCCCCTGAGGAATGCAGAGTTGCACATAAAGGCAAATTCACACAGACTGTAAGAAGGCATGTTTGAAATTACCCAGTCCACCTTTAACAAGCCAGCAGTCAGTACGAAACACACGAACACAATCTCTCTTATGAAGTTTATCAACCACAGCTCTGGTGTTTACAACACACAACTGCTACTGAGAGGGAAAAGAAAAAAAAAAGAAAGCAAAGCAGCAAGCTCACACACGGAGCAGCGTTCCACAAACCTCTGTGAGGCTGCAGCATGAGACAGACACGGAAGCTCTAACGCCCACAAACAGATTACAAAATTACTAAGCCTCAGGAGTAGAAAAACACCTTTCAAGTTTATAAGAAACAAGTGGTGCAGAGCTCCCAGGTGATGCGTGTGGCGTGGGAGATGGCAGGAAGCAACTTTCATTGCAGGCATCAACTCAGCTGGGGGAGGAGACCACGGGAATTTTTATGCACACACGTGGCTGACACGTCTTCACCACACAATCAATATGCTCTGCAGACCTGCACCAGTAGCCTAAGCTTTTGTAGGTGCAGACCCACTTCAGTGAGTGCTCTGAAGGTGTTTGGCGGGGGTCACGGGGTAAAACAAGTCAGCTGGATGCTGCAGGCAAGTCTTTTAGGCATTGACAGACTGTAAAATTAACCCACAAATTCTCCTCCAAGAACAGACTGGGGAAAACTCCCATGGCAGGCAAGAGTGTCAAACTGTGCCTGTGTGTGGGAGGTTTGCAGGGGGACTCTCCCCTCACAGGGCTAGCTGGGTACTCACATCTACTTACCAGCCACTTAATCACACAAAAAACAGGCTGCATCTGCTTCCCTTGTGGCATAACACTAAAAAATCCTGATTCAGGCTCCAGTCCCACCATGTGGACACAACCAACAGAAGCTCACAGTCAGACTGGCCTTTGCAGCTCTGCCTGCTGACAAGTATTGACAGCCCTGCTCTCTGCTCATCTCCAAAAGCACACGTGGGGGTGAGGGGTGCTACAAAGAGCCTCAGTGCCTGCAGAGGTGCCAGTGTCTGCTGGGCAGCCACACTCACCCCAGCTGAGCAGGGACCTTCAATGCAGTAGATCACACCAGAAGCTCTGGCCACCGGATCCAGTGCAAGCTGGAGTGAGAACTCACAGCCTGCCCTGCAGACTGCCACCAAGAGTGACTCAGCCTGGACATCCAGCTAACAGCAGCCCTGTATGCCAGAAGAATGGCTCTGCTGCCTTCTTGAATCCCTGCTAACATCATTTTGGAGGTGGCATTAATAGGGCAGATTTTGCACTCATGTCAACAAAAGCCTTTCCTTTACAACTTCCATGAAGGTTTCTGTTCCTGTGACAGTGTTGCACCTTCAGTATGGACCTGAGTTGCACCAGAGCCCAATTGTCTGTGGCTCCTCCTTCAACACAAGTGTAAGACTTGGCCTATGAACTACATAGAAAAAAACTAGGACCCCTTGGAAAGGTGTGGAGAAGCATTCAAACACCAAACCACCCCTAAAATTAATGCTTTTGACCTTCAGAGTTAATTTCCTCAAACCCTAGCTTAGAATATTTTAATCTCCTTTATTTGATTTATCATAATAAGACTTCTACCTCTGCCAATTACAAAAGTTAAATATTTGGTTTTGCACATTATGACCTTCTGGTTTGTATACTGACCTCTTACATCTTGCCACCCAATTCCCTGCACCGATTCGTTCATTCTTTCAACAGCAGTTGACTGTTCATCCAACTCCACAGAGCAGACACACAGTTACCATTGGTTTGGTAATGCCTTCTGTTAGAGATTTCTAAGGCCCTGATTAATCACTTTTACTCCCTACTTTGCTTACACAAAGTTAGACTGAGGTAGATGTGTGATAGAATCTGCCCTGGATGACTGGGCAGGGACAAAAATGCACACGCTTAACTCCTGAGGCCTCTGAGACCCTACAGAACATCCCCTGCCCTGCCAGAGGGGCTGCCAGAAATCAGCATTTACACACCAAAGTCAGCATCTTCCACGCATCAAGATGTCCTCAGAGAACCATGGATTTTTCCACTTTCCAGTGAAGCATCCTAGCTTTGCAGAGACTACAAGGATCAGGCTTTGAACAACCACTGGCTCCAAAGAATCCCTTAGCTCGTGCCCTTCCCTTCAGGAAATAAAGGCTCCTTTACTTTGAGCATTTGTGTTGCTCCATGTCTGCCTTACACAGGCACGCTCCCATAAAACAGGCTCACAGAGGAAAGTAATGGGAAGCAGAACTACCCTAATGCAATCTGAACTGGAGCTAACCTTGTTTGTGTGCAGGGCTGATGATGAAAGGGGTTGTCAGCAAGGAAAGAGATAGGAAAGCAGAATGTACACACACTGATAAAAACAGGCTGCAGTTCTGTGGGGCTCCCAGCTCCAGAGCAACCAGAGAAAGAGCATCAGAGTGATATACCATCACTCAAGCTCAGCAGGAGCTTAGATCCAACCACAAGTAAG
>NW_008633378.1:0-1165 GCF_000691845.1 Merops nubicus | reverse complement strand
GGGAGGGAAAGCGGAGCTCAGGTAAAGCAACTGAAGAGAAATGGAAATGAAAAGCCATACCTCATTCTGGAAGTAAAACAGTATCACTAGAGAGAGGCAGAGGAACATCAGGGAGTAAGAAAGGCACCTGATGAGAGAACTCGAGAACCTTCCTCTGGTGGAAACTTCCAAGCAGGCTTTCAGGCAAGTTCACAGTCAATCAGCTATGCTTTCAGCATTGTCTGAGGAAGCATCTAGTGGAAAACAGTATGTTTAGTGGTTAAAGCGAGAGCTTGAAAACCAACAGCCTGTAAAGTGCCATTCCCAGCCCTGACAATTGTTTGATGTGTGACTTCAAATAACCAACTCCTCCGTGTTTCAGTTTTCTCCTGTGCACAAGTATATCTCATGAAGTGTGTCACTGCTCTTAAACGCCGGCAAAAACGTTTGGGATCTCTGCACTCCTGCTATTACTGCCAACATGGACACAGCCTCCTGGGGGCTGGAGGAAGCTGTGATAAATTAAAGCTTCTGGCTGAAGAGGTTGCTGAACTCGGTCTTTTTCAAACGCTCCTGTGAGTGGACAACACCAGAAACCCAAATGCATCTTGCTGATGAGAACAAAAAATAAGCCATACCTTTCTAATGACCCTCCACCACTAGTTCAACTTTCTCTGCCTTGAGGTTCTCATTTTGAGCACGTCCAGCACGCTGTGCTTAGGTATTAAGAGCCTCACTTCAGAGAGCTCTTCAAAGACATCCTCACGCCCTGGCAAAACACACAACCCGAGGCCATCCCGTCGCAGAAACACACACCGCTGTTGGCAACTACCCTGGGCAGCACAACCCCAGCAGCGACTGTCCGGGGGGAGGATGCTGCCAAGCACACAAATCTCTGGGTGACAACGCCGCGACAAGGTGCCAAGAACCAAACCTCCCGGGTGAAGGCGAGGACGAGAGCCCTCCACTCACCCGCGGGGTCCAGCGGCGGGGGACACGCGTGGTTACCTTCCGATTCCTGGCCAGAAAGGACCGAGCGCGGCCATCGCCCGCCCTGGACGGCGGGAGGAGCGCTGCTGCAGCACATCTATTGCTGCGGGGGGGACGCGGCTTCAGGCTACACGGGTTTCAGCCCAAAGCGGCTAAAACCTGCCTCCAGCTCGCAGATCGGCGCGCCCGAAACCAG
>NW_008633377.1:0-5303 GCF_000691845.1 Merops nubicus | reverse complement strand
CCTTGAGTGGCTGCCACACCCAGGGGTTCACGTGCATGTGCAGCAACCAGGCGTCTTTAAACAGCTGTGGAGGAAAGAGGGACAGGTTTAGGAGCCTGGCTTGAGATTCAGGAGCTTGGTTTGAGATTCAGGAGCCTGGTTTGCTGCTGAGACCATCCCATCAGAGGCAGGAGTGGTGCTTTGCTGCTGCAGGCAGGGAACAGTGACCCAGATCAGGGGCTGACCTCCCAGGAGTGACTACACCCTACTATGGCCATGGACAAATCCCTTCACCTCCATCATCCATCCCAGTATAAAATCAGGGCTAATTTTTCCGAGGCTCAATAAACCTCAGGTAGTGCCTGGGGTGTTTTTTTTTCTCAATTAAAGCAGCTCCAGCAATCACTAGACAGCTTCTGTGGAGAACCTGCCACGGGGGTGCCTGGATTTGCAGGACAAAATGCACCCAGGTTACGTGCAGAGTCCTCCCCTCTCCCCAGTCCAGCACCCAGGGCTCCCAGTTAACAAGCCCACGCTCCCAGTTGGGTACTCACTGCATTGGGACCACCACAGCCACCGAGGATTAAAATGGTTTCGTTGTCTATGACGATCTGGAGGGGACAAAGGAGAGGGTTTCAGAGCAGGAAGGATGTGAAGCCGTCCGTGGTGCTTTTGGAGAGGCCTCCAGGGAGCAGGCAGAGCCCCCAGACACTGCCCAGTTGTGTCTGTCCTGGGGTGAGGAAGGGAGCTGGGAAGAGGAGTGGAGCTGGGGTGAGGAGTGGAGCTGGGAAGAGTGGAGCTGGGGTGAGGAATGGAGCTGGGGTGAGGAGTGGAGCTGGGGTGAGGAATGGAGCTGGGGTGAGGAATGGAGCTGGGGTGAGGAATGGAGCTGGGGTGAGGAGCTGGTTCTGCCTTGCTCGAGGCAAAGCAAGATGCAGGGTTCACCCCACAGCCTCATCCCAAACCAGTTCCTCTGATGGAGGAACCTGGAGGAACCCTTCCTGGAGCTGAGCCAGAGCTCAGGGGGGCTCGACACCCCTCTGCACACAAGGGAGAAGGTGGCAGGACTGTCTGGGAGGACACGTGCTTGGGGTGGCTTTGCCAGATGCTGGTGGTGGGCGAGCTGGTGCCTCAGTTTCCCAGTGGATGGAGGGAGAGACATGTCCAAGCATGAGCTGCTTCATCTCCTCTGGGTGCCCTGCTAGGCACCACGTGCTGGGAACTGTTGATCACGGGGACCAGGAGGGGAAGGCAGGGACAGGAAGGAGACCCCTGCACTGAGCCAGGTGACTCCCATGAGCTCCCTGCCCCGGGCTGGTGACAAAGCAGGAGCTGGCAGAGCCCTGCTGGGAGCAGCCACAACCCAGAGCTGCTGGAGAACCAGGAGAGCGGAGCCATCAAAAGGGCCCTGGGCCAAACCAAGGGGTGATAACAACCTCATTGATCTCCAGCGCCACGGGGGAGGATCCCTGGGTTAAAACACCAAGTTGTTTTCTAGAAAGGCTCCTTGGAGTTGTGAGTCACAGGCCAGACCAGGCACACGGGACCTGCCTGAGCTCTGGGGAGATGAAAAGGGCACCCTGGCAGAGGAGACCTGAAAACATGTGCCCGTGGGGCAAAGGCTGCCGAGATAACTTGGAGATGGGGTGTGAGTGTTCAGGCAGCCTGCTGAGAGCTGCCTGGGAGCTGGAAATGAAGCTCTGGCTTCTTTTCAGCAGTGGGTGCTGAGCTAGAGGAGGAAGAGCTCACCTGAGACTGGCCACCCCGCGGGTGAGGGCTGGGCCCAGAGATGTTGGGCTTGGACCAAGCCCACTGCTCGAGATCCAGCACCCAGACATCATTGCTCCTGCACGGATGAGACAACAAGTGTTGATGAGACAACCTCTGGGTACTTGAAACACAGGGGCAGGGCAGAGTTTTGGGGCAGAATTGGGTTTTTTTGCACAGGCTGGAGCCTCGAGGGGATGTATGAAGCGTGTGCTAAGGCAGCAGGCAGAGCCCAAAGCCCTGTGGAGATGCCCTTCAGAAGCACTAAGAGCTACCTGGGATCTCCACACCATGCTCCTCACTGCCAGGAGTGCTTCTCAGGCACCCTCAGCCCAGACTTACATTTGTCTTGAGCCCAGCGAGCCCCCAAAAACGATCATCTTGTCTTCAATGACACAGGAGGAGTGTCCTGCCATGGGAGGGGGGCCGTGGGTGGTCACGATGCAGTTACACCTAGGGAAAGCGGGAGGAAGAGACACTCACTGTCAGGTCAGAATGGCAAAACCAAAAACCCCAGGGGCCAGCCAAGTCCTCAAGAGCACGTTACAGAGGAAAACCTCAGGGGAAAACCTCTGAAGATCCAAATAATAACGAAACTCATTAGAAATACTCATGTGCTAAACATTTTGAGAGCACCACGAAGTCACACGGCCCAGTTGGAAGGATCACCCCTTTCAATTAAGTTCACCTTGCATTCTTTCCAACGTGGTTTTAATTAGAGTGTTCTAATGACACCGTCCCAAAGTGCATCAGATAATTGACCCTCTTTGATGAGAAGCTCTCAATGAGAGAGGAGCAGGAACCATCACTGCTTTGAGGCAGCCCTGGCTCCTTTCTCACACACAAACCAGCCGAGCTGTGTTTAAAGGGAGAAGGAAAATTCCTGCCAGCTCTGTGGTCACTGCTGGATGGTTTATTTGGAGTCCAGGAAAGACAGAGAGCTCGCTGACATGGTGCAGGGACCTGATTTATTTGGTTCTCCTTGCAGGGCTGCAGGAGCTGTGGGTTTTGGACTGTTGCTAAAAGCAAGACCTCCAGGAGTTCAGGCTCTATCTCCTGCTCTCCTCAAAGACCTCAGTGCTCACAGCCAAATCCATTCTGCATTTGAAACATTCCCATCCAGGTTTCCCACCTGGCTGGCTGGGAATATTTGGGGTGTCTGGGGTGTTGTATTTATGGAGTCAAGAGCTGGAGGGAAGCAACCCCCACCCAAGAGGTGCCAGAGAGCAGCAGTGTGCCCCCACCTCCGCTGAGCTCTCCTGGGGTTTTGGCCTTTCTTTTTGGTTTCCAGGAGCATTTTAGACACCAGAATCAGACATGGAAACCAGGACCATGCCCAGCTTCCCAGGCAGGCTCAGCGAGACCCCCTCCAGCATGTTACAGCCACATTTTTAACAAGACCAAAGCCCCAGCTTCGAATCCAGCTGTGCCCTTACCAGTTTTTAGAGGGGGAGTACGTATGGATTTCATCAAAGAACCTCTCTGGCTGGTGCAGAGGGTAAGGGCTCGGCCTCGTCCACCCACCAAAAAGAACAAGGAGGTCCTTGTAGACCACCAGCGTGGCCCCAGCCTTGGGTGAAGGGTAGGAACCTGGGCAGGGAGAGAGAAGAGCCAGGTTAGGAAACCACTCTCCCAAGGCGAGCGCCGAACTCCACGCGGCTGCTACAACGCGGAGACTCCACCTCGGAAAAAAAAAACCCACCCTAAAGAGCTGAAAAGAAGGAAAAAATTAAGACTTGGGAGCCTGGGAAGAAAGGCTCCTGCCAATTTGTGTCAGCGTAATTAGTAGGAGCCTGAAAGCACAGCTCGTGGATGGCAAAACATCTGTCAGTCACTGGCAGGAAATTGCCAGCTTTCCAACGGATCCCTCGAAATGATTGCTGTAGTGCTGAAGAAAAGCAATAATTACCTCCAAATACCAACCAGCTTCCCCCCGAGGAAGGAGGGAGGACAAATCCCAGCTCTAAAGCATCCGGAGTTGCCTGTGGCAGATCTCTCGGGTGCACATCCAACCCCTTTTTTTGGGGGATTCAACCCCGAATGTTTTGCTCTAGGAACGAACGCCGCGGAACGAAGCGCTCCTCTCAAAATGATCCCAGAGAGTTTTCCCCTTGGCTTCTTTGAGGTTCAGAAGGATCCATGGGGACCTCCTGGGCTCCACGGGGCCCTCCTGAGCTGGGCTGGAGCTGTTGTGCTGTGAATGCTGAAGGTTTTCCTGCAGTCGAGCTCACCTCTTGAACCACCGTGGGGACCCTGCTGCCTGCGGTCCGTGTCCTGGTCACCCCATCTCTCCTTAACCAGCCTGGGAGCCAGAGGAACCCCAAGGCACAGAGCCCCTTTGGGAGGGCAGCTATCAAAGGATGGAATCCCTGGGAATTTATGTCAGGAATCAGGCTGTCCAATCCAAAACTCCACCCTGTGCCTGCCTCGAGGTGCTGTGTCACTGCTTAGCTGAGGCGTCCGGTGCCGAATTGCTTCCAGGAAAAGGTCTCCAAGCCTCTCTCCAGGCAGGGCTGACCCAGCTCAGCATCCTCCTTCCCACGGCCGTCACCAGCACCAGGCAGATTCCTCCACCTCTGCCATCACGTTTTCAAAATAACCAGAAATACATCAGCCAACAAGCAGTGCCCTGTGTGCCCAGCTCAAGGGCGAGGCCACGCACGGGGCCCCAAAAGCAACGTCACCCTCTCCAAAAAGGCTGAGACACCAAACCCACCTCTCCTCTGGCATCCTAACAGGACTTGGAGAAACATTTTTAGCAGGTAACGACACGCAGAAGGGAGACTATTTTTAAAAGAAACCAGAGCAGCTATTTTAAGATGCTCTGCAGCTGAGAAAGGCAATTGGACTGCGACGGGGTTTTCAGGTGGTGGGTGGTAAAAGCCCAGCCAAAAAAACAACCCCCGGCCAGATGTAGAGGAGATGCAGGGTCCCTGGGCCTTTTTCCAGAGACTTTTTGCTGCTGCTTTCAGGAGGATGGGGGGAAAAGGGGAAGAAAGCTGTGCAGGAAACTGTTCTTGAGCTGGAGCGTGGCTGGAGCTATACCCAAGGTCTCCTTGAAGACCAGGGTGCCAGAAGAAGGTCACATTTGGTTACTCTTTGTTCCCAAATTCCAGTTTTCCCGGCTCTGTGCAACTCATTAACCCACACCAGCAGGTTCCCAGCCTCAACATTTCCCCAGCAGAGCAGCAAGTTGCTCTCCCAAGCTTGGCCATCACAAACCCCACTGCTAGAAGCCTTTCTACCTGGCTGGCAGAGAATCGGCTGCCTGGGCTTCTCCATCGAGGACACCACGGGGTGGAAGGTGCTGGGTTTAAATTGGGCCATTTTTAAACCAAAAGGGTTAGCTGGAGTCATCCCAGGCTGGAGGAGCAGGTTGGTACTTCACACAGAAAGGTCTGAGATGGTGCAGAGGGAGGGAGGTCACACTCCTGCTGCTGCTCCTCAGGGCTGGGCCAGGGCTTGTTCAATACATTCATCAGTGGCCCAGCTGAAGGACAGGGTGGCCCCTCAGCCAGTCTGCTGGTGGGACAAAACTGGGGGGAGTGGCTGACACA
>NW_008633376.1:4499-50761 GCF_000691845.1 Merops nubicus | reverse complement strand
ATATATATATATGTATTTTAAATGGAGGAAGAGGAAGGTGTTTGTTCACTGAGAGAGAGTTTCATTACTCACATGGCAAATCTGCCAGTAGCAGATCATGGAATGGATTGTTACCTTTCCCTATCCATTTTGTAAAGATATTGCTTTCTTTCCAGACTGCAAGCATCACTTCTAACTGGATTTTGAATTATAATGTGAACTTTACAAAATTATTGGTGCTATTCATATCGCTAGTTAGATTCTATGGAATAGCAATATTTTCTTGCCCTTCCCCAGACCAGCACCTCTTAGTTTTTTAAACAAAACAACCACGGCCAGCAGAGATCGAACATTTCCAAGTAATGTAAAGTATTACATTGCACTGAGTAAACAAGGAATAAAACATTTTTATACTTCTCCTTAAACTTCTTGGCTTTTTGAAAATATTTATGCGGCATAGAAGACACAAGGTTATTGAGCAATACAGCCAGTTCCTCTTCTCTAATTGAAACATTTATGCTTTTTGTTCTGCTAGCAAAAAGCAATGAACAGTAATAATGCAAGATAAATATACAAGAAACTTATAGATATGATTGTTAAACAACATCATCCTAATGTTTTCATTTAATTACCCTGAAATGTATTCTATTTAATATTCATTACTCAAAAGCCAATTTAAAAGAGAAAGAGGTGAAGGGACTTATTCAGAAAGACGGACTGTCATTCACTGCAATAGTTATCTAATATACAGAAGTTAATAAAGCAGATTAATCTACAAGTCCCTTTAAGCCATCACTGAGTTTAGAACAACTGCCTCTTTGACCTCTAACCCTCCCGCTGTGCACCAGTAGCAGGTGCCAGCTGCACTAAAATTATGGCCGACGCGTTTTAAGGCAAAGTCTTTTCTTACTTTGCTTCTGACCAGCAGCTGACCCTGTAGGAACGATTGTTTCATGTGCTGGCCTAAAGGCTACATAAACCAGTAACGGATAAACAAAAGCATACATACACCAGCTGCCTAGCCCGAGGGGGAACATCCAACACTGACACCTCTAGCAGTTTGTGCTCCAAGCCCGAGAGCCGCTTTTTGTTTCCACCCGTGAATTCTGTACAATACTTGTTACTTCGCGGAACTAAACTTCTCTCCATCCCCAAAAGTGTTTGTGTGAACTATAGTGCAGCTTGGATGATTAAGAGGAGGTTCCCAATTTGATTTAGCACCATTATTAAGAGCGTGAAATCTTCAGATACATCACTAATGATGATGTATTTTAACATTAAAAGTCTTAAAATTAAATTACTCGATTCACATGACAACGAATCACAACAAGGCTTTCAACAAAGCAGAATTAGAAAAGACACTAAGCTCATTAATTTTTTTTTTTTTATTTCTTAATTGACAGCACTCATGCAGTGACAGCTATACATTTAGCAATATACTTGGGACTGAGGCTGCTGCTGCCTTTATACACGTGCAATAAGAAGTATGTGTAAAAGAGAAGTAACCATATTTTTCATTAAGATAAGATGGGTTTGACATCGTTACTTTGCTGATACAAATTACACAACTGCAAAAACAATCAGAGTAATGATTAAATGCAGTTATGTACATGGGAGACTACTAGTGCAAATGTTAACATACTTAAATGGGTTCCCTTCATTAAAAAAATTATATATGATATTAAACCATCAATCAAATTGAAAGACTAGAGTCTAAGCGTATTGTCACTGGTTAAAATAAATGAATTTGAGACTGAATTTTGGCTCACTCAATATGGTGCCTTTTCTGTTGCTTAGCCACCCAAGTCTCTGCTGGCTTGGGCTACAGCTGGTATATCTCCATCCCTTTCAATTAATAAAGAAAGTTATGATAGTATTGGATAACATTTTTAAATTGTGCTAAGAGGCTGAAAACAGATGTCCCAATAAAAA
The DNA here is from genome assembly GCF_000691845.1 of Merops nubicus. NCBI lineage: Eukaryota > Metazoa > Chordata > Aves > Coraciiformes > Meropidae > Merops > Merops nubicus. The sequence continues at coordinate 48,850 of NW_008633376.1, read as the reverse complement.
CCCCTCTCACTGCTTATCAAACCTTTCAAGGCTCAAGCTGGCAAAAACTGAGCACTCTTGTTTGGATTCAAGCTGAGCCTTTACGCGTTTCATTTTAAGCATAAGAACAACAACACCTGTGGGTTTGAGCTGCTCTCAGAATTAATCATATGCTGACATACATGGCTCAAAGTGCCCAGGTACTCAACATCCTGCACAACTGCCCTCTGCTAGTGCAATTCACATTTCTCTTTTGTATTGTGCTTGTATGCAAGTGCTTCTGCAGGGCCCTGAAGCACGCATTATAAACACCTCTCTTTTTTGGGTTTTTATTTCAATGACTGTGCATAACTCCACACTAGCTGTATATGGCACTGAGGTTTATCTGAAAAACAAAACCATCACTGGTTTTACTGCATGAAAGGGAAAAAAGAGAAGTAGTAATTTGGTAATGTCACTTGATTTCTCACTGCAACCAGCACCATTACTTTCTGTTTTACATTTGCTACATGGTGCTGCTGTGCTGTGTTATTCAGTGCATCTTAATCACTCGGTGAAGTTCTAAGTCCCCAGCACTCAGCTCCAGTGAGCAGCTCAGTGGGTTTTCACCTGTCACTGGTACGCCACACACCCTCCTACTACCACGGCACTGCCCACTCCATCCCTGCTCCCTTTCTCAGCACCATCATCACGTATGTCCTCAAAGCTCTTTGCTCATCATCTAACTCCTCATCTACCCACTGCAATGCTCCCTTCCTGGAGAACCCTCTCCTGCCCACAGACTCCTCCATGTTCCCCTACAGCAATAAACTCCAACTCTCCCCATATCCCTGCCAATTTTGCCCTATTCTGGCATTCCCTAACCCTTGCCCCCAGAAACGCTGAACCCTCAGGAGGGCTCAGCGCAGTCACAGCCTCGTCCTATGGCCATCCAGCCCTAAAAAAACCCTCCACCAGACCCGTCCCCTGCTGTGGGCCCACCTGGGACCTGCTGGCAGCCAGCTGGCCTGACCACATCCAGGAGGGATGGACGCAGTGGCTCCTGGCGTGCTGTGCCACCACTGGGCAGGCCCGGCCCGGCCGCGCTCACCACCGCCCTGACACCAGCGGCTCCGAGGCTGTGCCAGCTGCACACTCCGCCTTGGGGCATGTCTAATGCACACATGGGTACAACATCCAAACTCACCCAGACCCCCTCCTTACTCTTACCCACACCGGCCTCCTGAGAATGACACACAGAATGTCATCACCACGCAATACCCTGCCTCAGTTGTTACCCCTTCACGCAACAAACCTCTCGCAGGAAAGGAAGTGAACGCCAAAATGCCACCTGAAATCCAGTTTCTATCCAACCAACCAGCCATCCCCTTCCACATTCAGCAAAGAATCATTTCAGCGATGGCTACACAGTGTTCTTTACCTATCATGCATGGCTCTTAGGAAGGTTTGTCAGAACTATGGGTGAAAGATGCTACAAAACTGATTGATTTTTGGAAAGAACTAACATGAATAGCACTTTACCACCCCAAAATTGACCTAACAGCCTAATGTGTACAATTCAGCAAGATAAGCATTAACAAGCAGATAAAGGTAGCATCTTAAAACCAAAAATTACACTTTCATTTATCAAACGGAGCAAACACTGGCTTTATCTGTTAATCCCAGAGTAACAGCACAGAAAAGTAGGAGCCTTTTAAAACTATTTATTAAACTGCCTGTTTCTGACACAACATAATGTAACAGCAATAGCTGAATATAATAAACAGAATCGCTTTCCATCCATATCTCTCAAACTACTTTACATGTTAATTCAGTTTAGTTGTAAGACACCATCACAAAGCAGTTGTTTGCAAATTAAGCTCAGACTAAGTAGCTTGCCTGGGGCAACAAAGCCTGTGGCACAGCAAAAACTAAGGCCAAAGCCAACAGCCACTGTCATGCTTTAAAAGGATGCCATGACTTGCTCCTAAACGTTAAGAAATTGTTTTACTTCTAATGTTTCTGTTGCTCCTGCCTTTGCACAGTCACATCAACCTATTAAAAAACCAGAGCTGCTACAGGATATGTGTAAGCAAGCAAAGTGAGAATTAATAGGGTTTAATGATACAACTCTGCTACTCCAGAGGCTCAGGGAGATGAGGGCTGCAGTTGGGGCCTCTTGCCCCGACGCCGAATCGCCTCATTTCTCAGTGACCGGCCTGTAGCTCCACAGCGAGCATCTCGAGCTGAGGCTGCTGGAAATTGTCATTACCCAATGACTTCCAGAGATCCAACTTGGAAGAAATGTTCTAACTAGTAAATAATTGCAGTTATCGTTGCATCAGTTTAGTTTAAAGAGCTGACAAACCTCTCTAAACTCAAAGCACAATTAGTCATTAGGGTCTAGTTTTTCAGCACTGTTAAGCAATTTGTAACCCATTCCTTTTAATAGGGTTATGCATTACTTAACCGACACAGATGTCTTGAAAACTGAAACCGCTGGTTGTGAAGCAGCAACCTTGTTCATTAGCTTCCATGATAGTCAAATCATCTATAAACCCAGTGTTTAATGGCCAGCCGATGAATAATCAATGTCTCACTTTTCATCTGAGTGTGAAAGTGAGAATAATCTAATACACCGTCCCCCTGGTAAAATGCGAGGCCTTGGGTTCTGTTTCTATTCAGGGCTGATTTATAACCCAATGGAAACCTGATGTAAACATATGATCAATGAGTTCCATCATTGCTGATAATAACCCCCAACCGGCCCACTCCCTCATCTCAAAAGCCATCCCTTTAGGCTATTAGTTTCGTCCAGCTAATCCTCTCTACTATTTCTGCCTGCTGCTTTTACCTTGACCATCCGTTCAGTCCAGCAGACTCAGAAGTAATTTTATACGCAGCAGAGAGCGGGTGGAATTGATTTTTCACTCAGTGCTCAGTTCCCATCTGAATAATTATCAATTTTACTGCCTCATAAAGGGAAGAGTCAAAATTTCAAATCAATTCAAAAGAGCTTCTGAGACTACAGAAACTGTGCATGAGAATAAAGGTCAAAGTTGTCAGTGACCTCGGGAGATGATGTCAGATATTAGTACACTGAGTAGTTGACATCAGAGGCACTCAATATAATATGACTAGTGCTAATGCGAATCATATTTATGCTGACTACTGGAGACCAGCCATTAATATTTAAAAGAGTATGTGAAAGCCTGCATTCAAAATAAATATAACGTATTTTGCAGAATCTGAAGTTAATAAAGACAGATCACCACCTAGTCATATGCTGTGAAGTGAAAGATTACTCCATATTAGCAGGCAAAGTATTACATCAAGATTGCCACAGAGTCCAAGTTCCTCCTCTTGTCCTTTACGTTCCAGCTACTGCATGCATGGCACAATCCTGAGCAATCCCACATCCCCAAATGCCAAATTCATTCCTGATTTCCCTGAAACTCCAATTAGGCAAGCAAAACATAAGAACCTATAATATGACAGGGGAATCATCATATTTTGATAATGATGTCAATAGCAAACAACATCAATATTCTCACAATACACTATATACTGCCAGGAATATATTAGCTACCACTAGTTACTTTTCACCTTCAATTAGAAGAGTATACAAATGATGACAGTATCTGTGGTGACTATGTGCCAAGTGTTTTCCAAATGACAGCCCACCTATTAGGGAAACATGAAAATGACCACACTGATGATCTGCACTTTCTTAATAACTTCCATTTTCATTAAAAGCCTCCAGACCTGCAAAACACCTCTCCTGAAATGGCATCTTTGCAACGGCATTAGGAATCCAGAGATTCTTGTAAATATGCGTTTTCAAATAGCTTAATGAGATTTTAAGGGAATGTGGCATGGAGCAAATGTGGAGATACATAGCTACAAACCTCCTGATCCTCCTGTAATGTAACTGGGCTGTGATAAACCCGACAGAGCTGGGAAGGAGAAATCTCTCCTAAGCAGTGCAGCAGCCACTTCCTTTTCAGAAGCATAAAATGTAATTTCTATTGTATTTACCTCTAACAGAAAAAAAATCCCAGTGAGTCACCTACTGCAAAATAAAATACTCAAACTCGACAGAACACAGCCATTCAATTTACACATTTCATTAGCAAAATATGTGGTTCAAAGCCAGAATTTGTTCTCCCTCGTCCTAAAACACTTTAGAGAGCTTTCCTTCCCATCTGTCTATAGAAATGTATTGATGATGTCACACATCTTTTTATGAGCAAAAATGAAACTCCAGGTTTTAAGATCCTGTAAACCAAGTGTAGTATCTATGCTTTTCAGTATGACAAACAATATCTTCAGTCTTTGGTTGTCATGAGAACATGGCTGAAGCTACTCAAGGCTGCACACTAGCATACTGAGGTGTGCTCTGCTACTACATAGCCAACACTACCCTGGTGTTGAATACCACAAAATAACCAGGAAAATTCAGAAATGTAGTAATACCCCATAGAAAAGACTGCTAATTCACCTGCTGTAGAGCTTCTGAGATCTGCTGCATGAAATGAAGAAATCTCTGTCCATCCTGTGAAATCTCCCTACATTTTAGTCTACTCTTGTGTTCTCTAGTGAGGCGCTTGAAGAGGTAGGTTACAATGTAGTCCAAACTAGTGCAACAGTTGTAGATCACAATTGTATCTGTGCAAAAAAATGAAACAGTTTTGAAATTGTTTCCATAAAAGAATAATTAATATCAACATTTTATAGTATTTGGAGAGCTCAACTTTAATAATCTCTTTGACATTAGGCTAATCGATACATTGACAAGTCTATTTTTGATACAGGAGCGGACTAGTTTTGAAGACTGCTTTTATTAACTCAAAAGCAAAGGTTTAATAACTTTAGCTATCCAGTTACACACAGCGTATTTACTCCACACAGTAAAGACCCATGAACTCTGGTGAACTTCATTCACAGCTGTATGAATGCAGCTGCCCCTCTGTGTACTGGGAAGTGCAGGATGAGGGCTGACATTTTACTGGTACTCAGTTTTACATTCAGAAGGCTCCAGATTCCTGGAAACTAAAATGCTGGTTTGGTCTGCTTACTGCAAAGGGAAGGGTAAACTGAGTAGAACTGTTGTCCAGGTTTTTCTCAAGGAATATTTCGCAATGTTTTTCTGCTCCAAACAGCTTCAGTCAATATGAGGTGGCAAACAAGGAACAAGGGTCGTTAAAAGTAGTAAAAGGGTGATCACAGGACTGTCAGTCATTTTGCTTAACAACTAATAATCCAAGTAGGTTGGAGTACATTCAATATGGCTGGCAACAACACAACAGCAGTCACTACTGTGTGCCTCATAAACGTCCCCAAAAGTGAAAGTCATGACAGCAAAGGAGGATACTCTTGAAAAGCCGAAGCAAAAGCCACTTCCTATCTGTACTTACTGTTTCTATAAGTAAGTGAGATGAAAAGCTTAAACCTAATTGCAGGGTAAGTATGCCTGTCTGATTGATGTAAGTGATTTTGTTGCTAGGTGTTGCCTGCTGCGCCTCTGCTGTGAGAGGATTCTCCTACCCTCTGCGCATCAGCACCACGGTAACAGTGTACTGGTTCTCAGGCACGCTCCTCCCACCCTCCTCTTCCACACAGTGGAGCACACTTCCCCTTGCCCAGCTTCCATCTCCTCCTGCCCTGACACCCGAGATACTTCTTGGCCCCAAGGCCAGGGCCTGTGACTTTGACACTTAAAATGGTGCTGCCTCCCAGCCACAGTTCTGTCACCCTGGCCAGCGCCACACGCCTCAACAACTGCCAGCTCCTTGCCGTACCAACTCCTGCTGAAGCTCCTGACACACATGTGGGTGCAAGGTTCACCCCTAACTGATATTCTCTGATATTTCAAACATCAGATCCAAACGTGTGGAGCATTTAGGACTTCATTCTGTTGCCACTGTCTTCAGCAAGAAGTTGTCTAGGCCTTTTATAGTTCACAGTATTTATTTTAGATGGGCCACTGGAGTAAGGGATGTGTGGGGGTTGCAAAAGGAATTAAACTGTTAAAATGCTCATTCTGAGGGAAAAGGGATTAGAAGGATCCAATTAAATGTACCTTGAATTCTTTAAACTAGGCTAATTTGGAGGCCTGCCAACCTTGCAGTGTTCATTTAAACACATCCCTCTAGACACTGAAGTATTTTGATCTGTGTCTGTTTAACTCCTTAAGCTCTGTGCTGACACTATTAACCCTTCGCCATCTAAAAACTAATTGTATTTTGCTAAGAGTGCTTTGAATTAAACACCGAAGTAACATTTGCAGGCAAAGAAGATACAAGTGGTCTCCTAAGACCTGATCTCCCAAAGCAACCAGCTGACTTAGCAGCAGGAGTTGAGAGCGATCTAACAGCTCGCAGAAATGAGCTGAAGCTCATTTCTCCATGAGCTCAGCTCTGTCTCCACCGGACCAGTGAGCTTCCTAGGGCTGAATTCAACAGGGCAGGATGTTAAAGACATTATCGGAACAAAGCTGAGTTGAGTCTTGCAAAGTAAAGACTGTAGAACCTGGCACTCATCCTGCTCTCAACCAAAACAGTCCTGCATATAAACTAGAAATGCAATTCATGATGGAATTGAATCACCATCAATAACAACAAGTGAAAGATTTGAAAATACATATTTCATAGGAGGGCTCTGCTGTATTTCTAAACCAGTGCTTAACTCTATTGCTTTTTAAATTGAATAATACAAAGTAAATCACTATCATCGGTTTACAAAACAGCAGTGGTTCTAAACATGCTGATACTGTACAAGCAGATATTTTACATTCGACAGTAAGTGATTTTAGCAGGACAGCAGACAGGTCTATGCTATCATTTGCTCATGAGAATCTGATATGAGTGTTAAGAGCTACTTAAATTTACCCATAACTATATATCAAATATGCTTCCCTATGCTCATTTTTCCTTTTGATTGCAAGGATATAACAGACAGGGAGCGTCAAGCAGACTCCCTTGAATGACTCTTCTGGGCATGTGGAACCTTGTGCTGAAGCAGAACAGTGTTCTCACTAAATCTTAGTGAGATAAGCCAGCCAACCAAATAAATACAATAAATAAGAGCAGCAAGGAGCTACCAGTTCTGGATTATGCACAGAAGAAATGGATGGAGAAGACAGATTAAGAAATGGAGGTAAAACCTTGGGATAATCAGGAAAAATGCAGTGAAAGCACGTTCCTCACTTCTGGTCAGCTCAGCTTTATCACCTGTGAACAAACCATTTGGATCATGAAACAAGCAGGCCATGGTTACAGAGAACACCAAAACTAGCTCCATCTGTGTCAGCACGGATCTAATGACAGGTCCGTAGTTTTGCTGAACAAAACTGAGCTCTCTGGACTCACTTGATGGCAAGGTAGGTGTTGGTGGTGGGCAGGGGACAAGAATGACAACTCTGGCACCAGTCACCATCACATTCAACTAGCTCTTTTAGCTTCTTTGTCAGTTTTGGTGGATAATGTCACATGCATTTTTTTATTATCTATTATCTGTGTGGTTTTGCCTTATGTAGGCAATTCCAATCAGCCATTAGCTCAAGAAACTACAAGTTGAGCATGTGTGTTAGAATGGGTTGTATTTAAAAATATTGTTTTTTTTTTTTTTTTAATTTTAAAAGTATATTTTTAATTTAATTAAGATTATACTTGAAAAAAACACAACAGAATCCTCAAACAACTTGAGGATTCCTTTTGGACTCAACAATGTGACAACAGCATGCTGAAGGGGAATTATTTTTCAATAGTTTAATGACATTGCTGAATCTCTGCATATTAAAAGATTTTGGTTTGTTTTCCACATAAAGTCAAGGAGTGGGAGTTAAGTGGTATTTTCCTTGTCCATCAATTGCTTACAGTTCAATACTGGCAATATTTGCCTTTGAGACTAAACCTCGAAAGTAAATGGATTTAGCAATTTAATGTCTAAATTAGGCAGCAAGACAGAAAAAATGTTTTACTTTTTCCTCAATGAATAGCATGCTATACTATTAATCATATGAGAATTAGAAAAGCTTTGCAGAGATTAGTGACAACATGCCAGGCAGACTACATTAAAGGGCTTGGATCCACTGAGTCAGCTGTGAAAAAGCCAGGTAAACACTTTAGAAGAGACCTATTGGAGTGTTTATCCTGGCAATAAAAGCTTAGTTGAGGGCTTCCATTAGAGATGATTTACAGCTAGGTGCTTTGGAAGGAATACATATTCTTCCACAGTGTTTCTAAAGTGTGGAATCAAGCAAGGTATTTACTCAGCAACAGAATGAACGTGCCTCAGAAATAAGGACTCAGGGAATGTTTCTCCTACGGCTGACAACAAGGGAGTCTCAAAGGTTTCACATACGTAAACGGAATAGAGAAAAAAAGTCAGATTTTTTTTTTTTTTTTTTCCCCCTGTGAAAGAGAAGTGATCTCCTGGTATTTAATTTTTAAAATAAAAAGACAGCTATTTCATTTTTATAAACATTTCTGAAAATGACTTGTATGTTCTAATCAGTTTAAAACACAATTCCCCTTCAGATAGCTTATAGCCCTAAGCCCTACTATTCTGAGATGTTCTTGTGGCACTCATATAATTCAGTGAAAAAGGCAGCTCTTAGATCTACTTACCCATTTTCTGAGGGCAGAAGGATGCATGTGACCAAGTAACACATAGGAAATTAATTTGTATTTTGTTGTCTGACAACTGGCAATGTCCCAAATACCAAAATTTTCTAAGGGATAAAACATTTAGAAGAATGATTTGTAAGAAAATGCAGTGACAGGTAACTAACTCTTGAGACTGTTAAAAATAAATAAACATTAAGAGGTAGGAACTGACCAAAGAGTAGTTCATCTGGATAATGGCATTATCAGAGTAAGGAAAATGATTCAGTTCGTTGCAAAAATTCACTTCACTACAAGAAGTTATCTTCTTGAACACAAGTGAGGAATTTAATGGCTGACATCAATATCAGTTCTTGATACACGCAGATACATTATGAAACATAGTAAAGAAAAATAATCATATTATCACTTCAACATGAAAGGTAAAAAAGAAGTATTTTTCAGCTGACTAATCATGGAAATTAAGTATTTAATGTGCAAGAGACATTCACCAAGATTAGGGACTGCATAAGCATTTAGACAGAATAAAAAAAATGTTTTAGAAAGCTCAAGAATACAAGTGGAAAATGTAGGGCAAATACCAGTGGGATCCTAAAGATGGTGGCAACAACCAAATGGGACCATCCTCCAGTCAAACCTCTGGCCCAGAATATGGTCAACATCAGACAGGCTCCTCAGGACCTTGTCCCAGATCTGGGGATATCTCCAAGGATGGAGATTCCACATCCTTTCTGGGCAGTATGGAAACAGACAGGTCTTACTGACAGAGATTTGGCAAGTCTCAAAGACTGGAAAACTACCTGAGTTTGGAGGAACTAGAGTAATCAAAATAAAAAAATGAAAATGAAAGTGAGCAAAATAGCTTTTGATGGACTGCATCAAGCTTTCAGTGAAGCTGGGTAAAATTAAAATTTCCTACATACTTTGTTTTAGTCTTGTGTGTTTGTGTTTATTTTAGGTACTTAAAGGACATTAAGGTGAACTTAGCACTGGCTAAGTAAATCCATGGTTTATGAAATGTGAAAAACAGTGAGCTGTTACAATGTGTGTTGATACTTTTCTCAGCAGAATATCAGGAATTCCACCAAATAGGTTTTCTAAGAAAACTTCTGTTCCTAAAAATTCATAATTCCTTATGACTGAAATCCCAGATACCTAACCCACAAAAGTTTAAAGCTCAAATTGGAATTACATACTTTTCTTATTCCTCCGTCCCACCTTGAGAAAGAGATCAACACTTTTTGAGAGGGGAAAAATAATACATGAAAGGTGAAGCTTATAGAGCTTTTACATCTTCTCTTTCTTTACATCTTCTCTTTCTTTTACATGAATTCAAATTGGGTTTCAAAGAGACGGTTAATGTGAACTTGGTGAATTATCAAAATGAATGTAACCCATATTTCAAATGGAAGAGATGTCATGTGGAGTGCTAACAGAGAAGAGGAACAGGGCTTGCTAAGCTGGCAGCTGTCCGTCAAGCTCATGTTCAGTCCAACATATCCATCTGCAAATGATCAACAGGCAGAGTCCCAACAGAACCAGCCTACAGGCAGGAACTGCTGCACCCTCCACTGCCCAGGTGCCAAAGCACTCCAAATAGCTGGGAGAAGATGGATTTCAGCATTACATAATAAAGTGACCTGAATACTTCTTTACTACTGTTGCTTAGCTATTCACTACCCATTTTCTCTCCGAGTGGTTCCCCTCTCACAGCAAAAACTGCTGAATGTGTCTAACATAGCAAACGCTTTGTGAGTCTCGGTGCATTCACACATTCCTGTGGGGCTTGACTGACACTTGGTGGTAATGAGAAACACCAGCTCTTACAGAGTTACATCTATACACACTAAAGTTATATGCTCCTATTTTTTTTTCCTTCATCAAGAAATACAACTGTAAGGTTTTGAATAGCTTCTCAGTCAAAAAACTATATAAATGCATAGTATTCCCAGCTGACTGCAATGTAGCTGCATGATTTATTTTTTCTTCCCCCAAATGCTTAGTCTCCTCTTTATTCTAAAGGACATTGGGCTACCAGTCCTTCTGCCCAAACTCCAAATGCCTGGACAGTCATCTGGTTAAAAAGCATAAATTAAACTGTGCAAGAGAATGAAATGAACTGCAATCAGACAGCTGTATTTTTACCGTTACTCCGAGTATGCTTCTGTTGCACTGGTTCTCCTCTAAAGCATATTCAGGAGGTACTGAATAACTATGTTTCTTTTTTCCAGGAATGAAGACACCTTTATATTTCTCAAATCATATCACAGCTGTGCAGAACAAGCATTATTTATACAACAGCTATGTTGATCAAGTGAAAACAAACCCCCACAGATTCCTGTACATATATTAATACATTTTATGTCTGAATAACAAATGCATGAATTTTCAGTACAATTCTAGTGGAGGCGCATAAATAATTTTAACAATTCTGGCTTGTAAGAAAAGACAATTTAAAAGTACCACCTATAAAAACCTACAGGTTAGTTGTATAAGAGAACTTAGCTCCATTAACCAAAATAGTCACATTCTTAAAATGTTCAAAAGCCAGAATCTTCCACTGCAAACTTGACATTATTTTTTTTAAGATACAAATGTACGTGCCTCTTTGAAAATCCTAGATAGCTAAATACTTGAATTCTTTCTTTAGCCAACCATACGCAGTTCTTACCCACTGCAGTAAGTCCTTCAGATACTGAGGCAATAATATAGATTAGGACGTGAGGTTCTAAACTGATAATGAAACTCATATGATGTCGGGTCAGACTCTCCAAAAGCGGGTAATAAGACCGCCTTAGTTTTTGATATTGCTGAAAAAAAAAGAGTACACATTCACAGACAATATAGATACTGCCATTGACTAATATTAACAATATTAACAGATGATAGCAGAATGATCTTAATAGTTCTTATGATGTGATAAATTCTAATTTAGCCATTAAATCATAACATTTATATTTATTGAAACAAAATATCTTCTTGTCTTCAGTAGATTTCAACTTTTCAAATTTACCATAGGATATAAACTCGCTATTAGTTTAAAATAAGCTCAGGATAATGCAGTAATGCTGTCACACTGAAATTCTACACAGCTATTAGTCTAGTAAAAGCAGTATAGCATTCTGTCCAGGGTGTCAGTTTGACACAATTACAGCCCATTTCTTACATTCTGCAGGAAATCTTGTTATGATTTATCACAGATTGCAACAAATTATCTCAGAGATGGACTTGTTGTGCGCTTAAGTGAGGTCCTAAAACAGGCTCTGAGCAGGCAAAGGCACTTCCTTGAACACATTGGCCCAATCATCACCTCACTCTTCAGGAATCTTGTTTAGGGCATTTGTTGTTGGATGACTTAAGAATGTGTCAAATACACTCTACTATACAACCAGTACACTGATTTTAATTGAGAGCAACTTTTCAGCTCCAAGGACTTTCTTTATGTAGCAAACAAATCTGGGTATTAACCACCCTTAACTACCCCAAATTTGTCCCTTCCAGCAAAAAAATGACAGTTCTGAACTAAAGTGTTATGAAGAAAATGTCACAGCTCAAATTCAGGCTAATATTGCAGAAGATCTGTTGTCTTCTCACAAAGAAATGGGAACATGGTGTACTTTAAAGTTTTAAATTTTATGTGGGATACACAGTGACAATTTACAGATTGAAATTAATTGCAGAGTGGCTGAATATGTGAGAACATTTTATAGTGCACGCAGGCAACGGGTTTGCAAGTATAGGAAGGTAAAACCCTGCATTTCCCTCTTCTACAACAAACCTAGTGAAAATTCTGGAAAAGCTCCCATTTCACATGGCAGTTCAGTCGTACCTGTATTTCAGTTGTCATTGTACAAATAAACTCAAGAAATTGAACTGAAAATGGCATTTGGGCTGTTCTAGAACCCTCTGTCTCATTATAACAATGCAAAGCCTGTGGTGGTGTTCTTTCGTATTTCACATAAAGAGTCCCAAAGTAAGTGAGTAATTGCTTACTAGCAAGTCACTGTGGGATACTGAAAGCAGCATTTTGACAAAGGCCTGAAGTACATTATCCAAGTGGGTTGTCCCTATACAACTCGAAGACACCAAAGTTGACATAATTTCCACATAAGGCAGATTGAAGTGCAGAGTAACAGATGGAAATGTCTGTGAGTTTCAACGGATAAACCTCATCTTTTGACAAAGTCCCAAGAGAGAAGATCTGATTACCTGTTTTCATAGAAAGAAAGAAAGAAACTTATATAAGTAGCTGCAAATCTATATTATTTTGATGTCACTATCTAAACTTATTTCTTTGTCTTTATTTTCTTTACTGTTTCATTGAAAAATTGTTTCTGCATTTGATGTAAAAGAACTGTTAAGTAAGCATGACTAGAGCTTAAAAGTCACTAAGGAATTCATATGCAAAAGATAAAACACAAACCACAGAATTCCTGTCACTGATGTGCAGCCAGACCATGACTAGGCCTATCAGCATGAATTCCTTAATCTGAACAGAGTTGGAAGACATGGTTTTATAGTTTCTCATGCTGCAGCAAAGCCTAGTTTTGATCCATTACCACAACAGCCTCTTGGGGTGGTTGCAGATGTATGCATACACTAAGTATATCCCTCAGAAAACAAATATATCCATTACAAAAGCCTCTATTTTACCAGTCACAGATGGGAATCACTTTTTAATTAAACTCCATGTTTATAATGTAGAAATAACAGCTATCAGTACATATTTGCTGTTGCTATTAATAGGCAACAGTGACTTTTGGATCCACTGTGCAGCAGCACAGTAGATCCTGCTGCAATCCTCTGTATAAATCTAATTATTCACAAGGCCTCATTACCAAGTTTTCTAAGTATCTTATAATAATTAAATGCTCATCCTCACAGCACCCCTGAGTTAGTTTGCCTTCATGACAACTTTTTTTTTAAAACCTGAAGTAATTAATGAAAGTGAGCTAAAACAGTAGAATGAACATGGCAAAGATTAGATACTTCAGTTCTCAGGGACTGTGTAGTATTGTTTAATACATATTGAGGCCTAACATTGAACTGGGTTTGTCTATACACAGCTCTCCTTACTACCCACACACATTTCCACGTGCAAATCATCTATCTATCTTATTTTAATTCTTTCTCTTAATGCTATTGGTTACTGACCATGAAGAACTTACATAATGTAATTAGAAAAACAAGCAGAGAAATTTTTTTTCTAAATTCCCAATGCATCAAATTATTACCCATTTGGTATCATTCGATGCAGAGGGAAAGGCATAAGTTACTGTTCAAAACATTAATATTTAGTAAAAACGAGGGCTTTTACTCAATTTATCCATCGGGTTGTAAAGGAAAAGTAGATTTACGAAAAAAAGACGGGGAGTACCATCAGGGACTGCCTAGAAGTACTATGGAGTCTTTAAGAAGGTGAATGGCATCACTAGAATTACAGCACGGAGGAGAAGAATCAAGTATTTAGCTAGGAATGGTGGTTACTTCCAAACAAAATCAAGCCCTCTTAATTTAAATGAAAATTCAGAATGGTTTTGAGACTGTAAATGGTCACATGAGCATCTCTACTACCCCGAAAGCTGTAGTCATGGACACAGTGTAACTGGGGAAGAGGGTACACTTTCAGTGACAGCTACTGCATAGAAATTAATTTCAGCTGGTGTTACATCTCTTATAAAAATGGCAAGTATCCAAAAGATCCTCTTTGAAAAGTAAAACATAGCAGAAAAAGAAGAATATTTTCTAGTGTACCTGGAAGTTAATTTATGGTAATAGTTCATATTACCGAGAAATTACATATACATAATATGAAAGATAAACTCCATTTAGCCTCCTACAGTGCACCATTTAAGATATCCCAGCCAGGTCATCTTAATTAACATTAATCTTTTTGACAAGACCTAGTCTAGTTATTGAGAAGATAAGTGAATTTCAAATTCTTTGAAAAAACCAAAATGAGATACAAAATCCTGCCTGTGAGCTGAAGTGGGAAGGCGCATGCCATTTTTGAAAGCCTCAACATAAACAGCATACAATTCTTAGGGTAAAAACAAGACAGAAAAATAACTGTGCTGTAAACTAACCTTATCTGTTCTTCTCCACTACTAAATTCTCTGCTGAAAAGTCTCTAATAACACAATTTTTTTTTTCTGGCTTCAGAAATAAGCAAAGACAAAGTTCTGGATACAAAAAAGTAACAGCCTTGAGTTTACAGCTGAGCTGTCCAAGCACGACATTGTACAATCCTAAATCCTGGAAGTACTCAGAGTAATATGCAACAACAGATGGAAAGAGTTTAGTAGTTGTCAACGAGGCAATTATGTACTTAATATGGAAATTAACTGGATGTCAACAGAAAAAACGGATGATGAAGAAAGAAGCTGGAAAAGCCCTAGGAACCCCTTAGCCTGGGAACATGAATTCTAGGAAGTATCCACTAGTGCTGATCTATCATTCTTACTGCATGACACAAAAAATCACCCTATAATTAAAACTTTAAATCCAATGACCAGCCCAAAGCTCTCGCTGCAGGAAGGCACAACCCTGCTCCCTCACCCAGGGCCCACACAGCACAAGAGGAACTTGGTGCTGAACCCTTCTAATGAAAACACAGAGGAATTTGGGTCTAGTGCAAGATTAAAAGCTGCATTTTGCAAGTGAACAGAGTCTACAGAGAACAGTTATGTGTGCATGGACTCATTTGAAAAGGGCCTAAGAGCGGGAAGAGCGTTAGCAGCAGAGGTGAAAGACCACGCAGCGCCTTTACCAACGCCCCAAGCCATCAGCCTGTGATTCAAGGGATGCAGAGCTAGAACAAAGACTACTGTTTTAGCATTAGTTATTGAAAAAAAATATGAAGTACGATGCTATGCCTGACGAGATAAAAAAAAAGAATGATCTACTTGTAACGTTTAGTGGGTGCTTCAGGGGAATATTTTTACACACCATGGATACTACTGAACATAAACTAATTTACTGAGGTACTTGGAATCAGGTCAAGAACAACTCCTCAGTTACCGAGGATATGCTTACATTTATAATCCCTGTAGTGGAGGACCAAAATGCAATTTTATAAACTCCTATTGTTAAAGGAAACAATTTAAAGAAATTAAATCAACAAAAAAGTGACCTTTGACATGCTGAATTTAAAAATTGTGTTTGAAATTCATAGCTCCTGTCAAAATGAAAACTCTGTAGAGACTAATCAGTGAAGTTTCAGTGTTACTACTGAGTTAAAAATCAAATGAAAAAAAATCCAACTTGCACCAATTTCTCCTTAACGTGGGAGAAATAGTATCACATGATCTTAAAATATACTGACTTCCAAAATTCTCAGTCATTTGCTTTAATACAACTTTTTGCTCTGCATTTGACAGTAACGTCACTCAAGGAAATTATAAACTCTCTGAGCCTCAGAGGCAATACAAAATTCTGGCAAGAATAAGAACAGGATTTTTAAAGGTATTGGGTGAAACCGTTAGATTGGAAATAAGGGCTTAAATTTGGCTGACAATTTAAGCATTTCATTACCCAAAGACCCCTTAGTACATAAAGGAGCAGGAAAAAAAAAGTGCATGTACGCAGGGGGGAAATACAAAGCCAGCAAAAAACCAAACTGGGATGCTCTGACTGTAGATAACATCACCATGCCTCAGAATCCCACAGGCAATATGCACCAGAGCTCTTTGCACAGCTCATTCCCTCACTCCCTCCTAGATGCGGGAGCATGTCAGGACAGGCAGCTTCTCTTTCAGTTCTCCTCCTTAATTGCTTTTACAGTAGAAGCTATAATACCAAAATGATTTCCTTATGGCTGAGTTTCATTTATGCAGAGCTTGTTCTAGATTTCAGTCCAATAAGCTCTATGTATAATAATACAACTAAATCATGTTTTAACATGTGTGAATTAGATGAAGATAAAAAAAGACTTGGGTAAGATTAAATAAAGTTTGTGAAAATTTATCACATTTATAGAAAAAAAGTGTTTTTTGCCTTTTCCCCTTTCCTATTTTTATTATTCACCACTGCCCTATAAAGATGGTTTTGAATGTATGCTTTCCAGGCATTCAGAATGTTAGGGCAGGATAAAGAACCGGCCATATACAGTAAACGAAAACATGAATCGTAAAGATGAGAGCAAGCTTCAAAACCTGATTTTTTAAAGCTTCCACAACAACAAAACACGCATTAACCCCCTCAAATCAGCACAACGTGCATGCATAGTGGCAAGATCAATTTGCCAAAAGAAACCTATTATGAAATCTGAGTCCATAATGAAGAGCAATATATTCTGGAACTGCTATCAGAACGGAGAGGAGAGCAGACCAACAGCAGCCGAGACCAGCAAGCACTCCACTTTTAAGCTAAGCTGCTGGTTAGAAATACCTGTTATACTGCAAGAAACAGTTTAACCAAAATTTTGAAGAAGAACTGTTATCTTATGAAGTTGCTGGCACTTAATGGATTACCACGCTAAGTTTTGAAATACATGTTCTGGAAGCAATTTAAAGCTCATCAGAAATAATTGTGTCTGGCTCCTGGAAAATGTGGTAAAATTTAATCCACATCCAAATGCTACCTGGGCTGTGAGAACAGGAAATTGTTTTGTGCTACTGTGGCTAACCTCTTCGCTGACCTTGAGCAGTAACTGCTACAACAGCTGAAAGCTGAGGCAAAATTAAAAACTTACATCAAAGTATATCATGACAGAATGTAGATAAATAAAAACAGCATATTGAAAATATTATTTTTATGTCAGGCTCCTATAATGAAAGGGAAGAGGTTTACGAAAATGTAAAGAAACCACAAAACAAAAATAGATGGTCCCAAGATGCACTGAAACATCATTCCTGTACAGCTGGGAGTTCAAGAACACATAGTAAGGAGACTTGTACATTCAGAATTAAAGGTGACGTATATTGGGGATGAAGAATGGTGGACTGTACTATTCCAACTCCTTTCAATTGTCTCCTCTCAGTTGTTTATTTTAAATCACTCTATCACTCCGTCAGGTTGGCTCTAGCCATAATGGACAAGCCACAACAGCCCTCGCCAAGCAGCTGCAGAGGCCTAACAAGGATAATTGGCTGTCTAAGTGCTTTTTGCATCCTGTGCCAGGCTTTACATCTTTTAAACGTGTAGTATTTGTAAAGACATCTTAGAATTGTCTTCAGCACTGTATTGGTATCAGTGATAAATGAGAAAAGGACAGGAACACACGAGTACTACAAAGTTCACAAAACTGGGTCTGTTAAGCAGAGTTAAACACTCCCTGAAGTGCTAATTTTCAAAACTACAAAAAATGCATATTTTAAATCTTATTCACTGACAACTGTCTTAAAAATAGGTACTATTTTTCTGCTTTGCACTCAACCATATGAAATCAGTATATGCCAGTATAGAGGAGAAGGAGAGAGTATATGTTTTAGCCTAGAACTGAAGAGATTTCAGCAGCCATATGGACAAGCATTCACATACATACACACCCCAGAAACACAGTCCTACCCTTTTCTTGCCCTTTTTATTTTTAGCCTAAGCACAGATCTTGCAGTACGTGTAGATAGTAAATGGAGGTACCATTTGGACATCACAAACCTTGGCAAAACTGAAGATGGAAAGACAGTGACATGCCAGATTACCAAATGTTTGTTTCAAAGTTATTTGCATGTAAACAACAGTACAGGGTTCACAGAAAACAAACCCACATAGAAATTCTAGATGATTTTCCTCACCTAAAGAAGGCTTTATTTTGCAAAGTGTTTTTGTGTTATCCAAAACTGCTTTGACCAGTGTAGTACAGCCTTAGGAAAAATCACCATTACGTCAATTAATGACCAGAGCACTGTGCTCTGATGTAGGTGAGGAGAATCACCTGCTGCCACCTCACTTCAGTTACCATTTCCTTGTCTAAGTGTTGACAGGACAGAGATGCATTTGATCACATTTTTATGTACCTATTGGTTTACAGAGAAAGATTTCCAGCGGATCTAAGTCATAACTGAAAATTCTCCTGTTTAATTTGGTGCAGATGAGATTTCTGAAAATAATACTTTTAATGGCATTTTCTGTATATCATGACATATAAGAGAGAAGAAGGAAAAATCCTGTTCTAAAACAAATTTTAATTTTACTTGCCCATGGAAGCAAAATGCAATTAAGCCATATTTTCATATATTGTTTGTATGTAATATGTTCCTAAGAAAAAGAAGCAACCAGGCCAGGCCTGGAGGGACCAGGTCTCTCCCTGGAGAGCTGCTGAGCAATGTGGTGGAAACTCTCACTGTCAAGGGCAAGGGCAAGGTAAGGAGGAGAAGTGAGAGGTAATAAGCAGTTGGAAGCCCAGTGTTCAGACAGGGGTTGCCAAGAGAAGTAAACGCAGCTAGGTCTCCAGATGATGGCAAGAACAACTTCTCAGGGATGAGAGGAGACTGGATAGAGTTTATGACAACTCACTCAGTCAATGGATTAACCGAAAGGAAGGATCAATCAAATCTTGAGTCTTAAGTGTCTTTTTGATCAACTTTGAGGAGCTTTCTATAAGCTGCAGGCATATACAAGAGGTATGGCAGACTTGGTGGTGTAAATGAGCATATACTCTCTGTTGGCATCTCTTGATGTTTAGTGTGTCACTTCTGTGTTTTGTTTTTTTTTCTCTCATGCTTCAGCCAAAAATGATGCTGAATGTGAGGATCTCAACTATTTGTCAGAATTTTAAGTTACTTGCCACAAGGCTACAGCCGAAAACTTGAAAACTGAACCAAAGGATTAGAAGGGACGTACATACTTGTTCTTTTAACTGAAACCCATACTTTTTGCAGAATGTGTGGCTAGAAGCATGGCTCAAGAACACCAAAGTGAATTTAATGATCATCACTTATTTTACTTATTTTTCCCCAGCATTTTTCTGCTTAAAACACAAACACACTTAAAACAAAATCATAAAGTATTATGGATTAAAGTTTTCCTTAAAAGCATAATTATTAAGACTTTCAGGAAGGCATTTGAAATGACTGCAAAATTTCTTAATATCAATATTTTTAATAGGAATGTCTATGTTCAAAAGATCATATGTAACAAAAATAATGAATTCTTACAACATATTTCCAGAAGAGTTATATCTTTCTGTACACTGGAATGGAAATCTCATAAACTAGTAACTGGTGATAAAAGCTAGAAATGTTAACAGCAATTATTCAAAGCTGATTAACTGTAGTATCTTGAAATACTTACAGCGGGCAGTAAAACCTTCCCAGAATGTAAACAGGTGACCACTTCAGAAAGAGCTGTAGCAGTGTGAGATAGTGCTAATCCAGGCTGTTTATTCCTGCACCCACAGCTGAGCCACGGTGATGGCCAGGCCAGTGCTGCCCATCTGTGCCAGTGCCGAGCCAGCTGGATTATTTGAAATCTCTGCTCTAAGTGGCCAATTCAGGCAACTGCCCCGGGAGGTCTTTTATATTGACTCTGCAGTGAGTCCAGTCTCAGAATAAATATTGGCAATCACCCACAGGAAAGAAAACCTAAACAACGCCCCTAAATGTCACACCTAAGTACTAGGAAGATCACTGATGGGACCCTTTCAGGCACTGATGATAACACAAATGTGTTTTAAAGGCAAAAGACAAACATACATATATTGAGTGGAGGCTTTTGCCTTTTTCCCACATGTGTGTCCTTCCCCACTTCAAGCTGATTTAGTTGATTTTAAGTTTTCCTCTTGGAGGACATTAAGAACTATATTAAGAATAGTTCTCCCCATAAACCTGTGTCGAGTAAAATGTCACCCTTCCATAGGAAAACAGTTATGAAAGACACAGAAGAGTAGTGTGAGAGAAAGCTCTTATGGTCGCTTCACTTCTTTCTATGGCACACATCTCCAGATGTGTAGAGAGCAATAAGATTTCCCCTGAGCTTCCTTCTCTTCAGGCTAAACAACCCCAGTTCCCTCAGACACTCCTCATAAGACTTGTGCTCATAACACTCTTCACCAGCTTCGTTGCCCTTCTCTGGACACACTCCAGCCCCTCAATGTTATTCTTGCAGTGAGGTGCTAAAAACCGAACTCAGGATTTGAGGTGTAGTCTTATCAGTGCCAAATACAGGTGGACAATCCCTACCCTAGTCCTGCTGGCTATGCTATTTCTGAGCCAGAAAATCTTGTCTGGTCCTTACATGCAAGAGCTACCAATAATTTAGGGCTGCAAATTTTATGAACTTCACATACATACCATGAAAGCTGCCAGCAAAAGCAAAAGGTTTCTTGACAAAGTGTTGTTTAGGCATGAATTAGGAATGAAGCAGGTTGAAACCAACTAGTGTGGTTTACTCAGCAAGGTTTAGAAACTTGATGCCCACAACTGAGATGAATGGATGCCAGATAATTCAGAATGTTTTTCATAAGTTCAGAAAGGACTGTAAAGGCCAATTGATATAAAGTTTAAATTGAAAAAAAAAAAAAAGGAAAATAACTGCAATGTGATCAGGTACCGTAAGACAAGTAGGGTTGAAGCGTCATTATGACTACACTTGATTTTTTTTTAAATCATCAAAAGAAAGTTGACAGCAATTAAGTTCAAAGGCTAACAAAATGAGAAGTAAAATCTGAAAGTTTGCCTTTTATCTTTTCATACATAAAAAAAAATCTTATTTTTATTTTGTTTTATCATTATAAAGAATTTACTCAAGAACATAACTGAAAAAAATGTGCTAGCTTACTACACAGTATATTTCAAAGAGAAACAGAAAAATTATTCTGCAAGGAGCAAGAATTACTTGGGTGTAATTTTTTCTGTTGTACGTGAATGTTTTATGGATTCTACATACACTGTTTCCATGCCCTATGGGTCAAATGCAAAGAGACATTGAAAGATTTTCATGCAGGCAGCCACGTAACAAAGTTTCTATACCCAAAAAGCAACTTGAAAGGAGTAAAAGCATATTTGATGCACCAGTTTTCTTTCTTTGAAAGAAACAGGAAGCATACGGCTCTGCCTGTTTAAATAAACTACAGATGAGGCTGCTCTACAAAAACTTGGTAATGCTCCTTTCAAAGTATTTTGAAAGCAAAATTGTAAGCTACAAAGTTAGTTGGAGTGTAATATAAACTGCTGGTGTCAAAGACCTGTTGCAGTTGCATGCATGAGTGGGAGCAGTAAAATGGAGCAACTTATTATAAACACTTTTAACAGTGCTCTAGGGTAAGGCTGTTATGGTCCTATTATGTTTTGGAACTGCTGAAATATAATTTGAATACATAAAATCGACCCACACCTATCAATCAGTAGCTTAGATCAAACACCTCATGAGTATTTGTATATTCACTGAAACACATTTATGGTTCCTAGAAGAGAAGCATGCAAGTTAAAAAAGCGATACAAGCAACAATGCCACATGAATGAACCCTGATTTAGGAAGGTAAATGAGCTCCAAAGGTCTGCCACGTATGCTCTGCACTCTGCAAAGGGCTGATACTGGCTGTAGCACATTACACTCCAGCTGCGTATTCCCCAAATCCGTTGGTGCTTAGCAATATGAACTAACAGGATTTTTATATCACAAGAGAGGCAAAGAATTACACTGCAGAGGAAACATTAATGAATACTTACCATACGTACAAATCATTTTACTAGCTTCTCTGAAGAGAAGAATTCCATTTGCAGACGATACATTGAAATTTGAACGCTGTGATCTAAAAAAAATAACAGCAAAAATATTCAGATGGTCACTGACGCATTCATTCCTAAAACAAAAAAAAAAATTGCTGATTACAAAGTACAGTAACTGGATGAACTAATTCTAGCTTTCTGTCCAATGATATGCACTCTAGTTATCTCCATAAGTTGCCAAAGAAACAATCCTATGATGAGACGACAAAACAATTTTAACCAGAAAAGGTGACCAGACTGCGCATACACAGCGTTCAGTGACTGGTGAATATCTTGTGCCTATATACAGTTCAGAAGAATGCTACAAAGGTTCCATAACCCAAGTGGATAGGCTCACTTTTACCCAGCTGCTGCATCTGGACAGCTTTTAAAAATAAACTAATCCTCACTGGTTATTCTGCTACATAAAACCTGTGGCAGCCACAAGCCAGTTCTCCAAGTGTCAGTTGTAACACATGCTTCCTATGAACATGCAGACCTGAAGAAGATTGCACGACGCTGTTATTCCCTGATGCACAGGTATTACCAAAGCCAACAAGAACCACTTTGTTCCTATTCTAGCAACACAACTGAGTCCTTGCCCAAGTCCCTCTTGCATCTGTCCAGTGTGTCTTTGTGACAGAGAAGCCTAAGTCCTAGTTCAGGCTTATGTGAAAATCATTAAGTATTTAAAAGTAAATTCTGAATATAGGTCTTACTCTTCTAAGCAACTTTAAGCAAAAAACTTACCCTTAATGTTCATGTGTGGGCTGAAGGGGGAGTCATCACTAAGTGACGGAAGCCAGAATATCCACTTCTGATCAAAGGTGGAGTCCCTGTCTCACCCCTATCACAGAGACAGCAGTAGGTGTCTTTCTTTGGTGCAAGTCTGATTTTTTCTGTCTGAGTCCCTATTTGCAGAGTCGTTTGCTATAAACTCTGGAGTCAATCTGGGTGTTTATAAATGAATAAAACATGATTGTATAAAATTTTTGTGTAGTCCACATGCACAAAAAGATAATGACTGGCAGAGGCAAACCCCCCCCAAACCAGCACATCATCTCACTACCAGTGGTTTAATGCATAATCTGATACTCTGTAACACATTTTATCCGTGTCAAAGTACATCGTATAATGCATTCTCCCCTGTAAAAGCTAATGCAGTACACAGCTTGGGAAAAAATACCATCCCAGATGATGTTTTCTAAAGGGAACAAGGCAGATTTCCTGAAAAGCAATAGGTAGAATAACATGAATACGGAAAATACTTTGAAGAGCTCTTTTGCGTAAGATTTATTGTTCCAGTTCCTCTTTGCTTTTGTTTACCATTATTAGAGTTCTGAGTTTAGGTTTAACAATCTCCTCCTTGAAATAAGTTGCAGCACTATTAGCGTATACTGCTAGTGTATTGCATCTTGAATAAAATTAGGTTAAACTTTCCCAGCAATTTATTATACTACTACCAGGACAAAAGACATAATTAGCCAACAAAAACAAAAGGAGCAAGTCAACATGACCAAGGAACAGGGAACTCTGCCTTCCGGCTTGTATAGCCACTCAGGGATTAAGTGCACATCTTTCACACTAGTGTTTGACTGGGAGCCAGGTCTGAACTTTAAGGCACTAATTTCCTGTCAACAGATAAACTAAGTATTTTTTTCAATTTCAAATATTTTAATTTTTCCTTGTAAGTTTGATTCGCAAGGCAAAATAAGAATGATGAGAACACATACTTCTTTGCTGAAAACTCTAAAAAACATTGGTAATGAAGATACCCCACACAGAGACTTTAGCTATCAATTTTTCATTTTAAAAAAAAGTATGTTTATTTTCCTTTGGGCCATATGCTAAAGATTTCCAAGTGTAATGGTAACTTGCCGAAATAAAGTGTTCTGTTAGGTGTAGTAGAAAAGGAATTTCCTTCTAACTACTGCAATGTCAAGTACTGAAATGCCCTCCCAGAATCATTCCAAGGCCTTTTTGGTTGGTCCACTGAGAAGACTTCAGATGTGGGAGAAGTTACCTACATGCGGATTATAAATATTGCTGTATTAAATATTAGATGTCATTCCTTCCTATTTTGGCTAGAAGAGTTGAATCATATAATCATTTACATTGGAAAAGACCTTTAAGATCATCCAGTCCAACCTTTACCTCTCTCCACCAGGCCACTTCTGCAGCAGATCCCGCTGAACCATGTCCCTAAGCACCTCATCTACTTGACTTCTAAGGAGTTGTGGCTTTAGAGGCACATGTGTATGCTGCTTGGCTCAAGGCAAAAATTCAGCCTGCAGCAAGCTTTGAGAGCAAGCAATCTGCTGGTATTTAATGACAGAGTCAGTATTTATCCCTGGTTAAAGCACACACTTCCACTAACGTTGAATATGAAGACACAGTAGCCTCTCACACATATCCTTGCAATTCATCCTTACCAGCAGATTATGTAATATCTACCATTTTGGTAAAACAATACAATGACACTGCAAGTTTATTAATTTTGTTGCAAAATACAGAAGTAGCAGTCTTAAGTCAGTTAGACAGCATAAGGATACGCAAAACTTAGAAAGACAACGCACAGACTGTGTACCATGACAGTATTCATCACTTAGCTAATTTTCACATGCTTCTTACCTGTTTTGTGTTAATTCTGCCATCAGCTTCAAGATCGAGGTTGTGCACGCAGGGTCACGGTGCCACAGTTTGATACCTCTTTGCAGAACAGAAAGGTAGGTAGGGTATCTTCACCAAGCTGAGTTAAAGACTATAATGATAAAATACACCTTGCAAAACAACTTCCCCTCAAACTGTACTACACCATTAGGGGCGTGGGCCAGCTCATTCTGACACACGCCCTGCCAGAACCTACACATTTAAGCAAGTCTCTGCTTAGAAGATGAAATCCTTTGGCAGCTTCAGTGGTTGAGTGGGAAATAGTTAACGCACCAGAGCTGTAATAAAGGAAAAGGGAAGCAGTTTGTGTGTGTGAAGCTAACCTGTAAGTACCTATTGTAAAACAAGCTTGGATTTTTAATGAATGGCCCAAGTCAAAAATGGCAATTTAATTTAAAACCAACACAAATTTTCATATTAGCATGTCCTGGCCCCCACATTTCAGTGCCACTTTATAGATACTGTATTTGCTATATTAGAACAATTTGATTGTATGGAGTTGTTTCCAGAGCATTCAGGAAAAGAATTCAGCCAAACTCTGTGTGGGAGACCAGCAAAGTTAAAATTCTAAGAACTCTTTTAGGAGAGCTGTTGCGTGACCTGCCCTAGACTGGATGGTCCTGCTCTGGCAGGGGGGTTGGACTCAATGATCTCTGCAGGTCCCTTCCAACCCCTAACATTCTGTGATTCTGTGATCAGCACCCAAGAGACATCTGTTCTTTTAAAGCAGGACTTTAAAGGATGCAATACAGAAAAAATAAGTTTAGCAGACTCTGCCATGTAACTTAAAAAAAAAAAATCTTATGAGTTACTGACTGTATCAAAATATTTCATGCAACGATTTGATACAAAGCTGACCCCTACTTTTCCCAATGTGCTGAAAAAAAAGAGTTTATTTGGATAAGAATGCAGACTGGTAAGTGAAAATGAGGTACCATAGCTCGAGTGCCAAAGAACTAAACAGTTCTTTTATATTGAACCAAGAGATTTTAACAATACGATTTGCTATTAAAACATGATCTAACTCATCTACTCAATTGTTTTGTTTAATAATAAACTTATTTTTCATTTTTAACTTTGTTCCATGTCATATAATTTTGCTTTATTTAACCACAGAAGAAACAGTGACTATCCATATGAGAACACTATTGCCCATTCAGACAATAAAGGCAACTACTGTGAATCTTATGAAGTATAATACAGGCCAAGCACTCAACATGGGATTGTGAAATAGAAGTCCAAAATACATAAAGATTTACACGCTTCCAGGATCTGTAGACACAGCCGTGCCTCAGTTTGATACAGCTCTTCTGAAGCCGTCAGACAGAGCTTGCTGATGGATGACAGTGCTGTGCAGACAGATGGAAGGCATTCTGGCTACCCATGCCTGGCTGAGGCATCTCAAGACTAGTGCATTTTTGCTGCCAGCTGCTTGAGGCACTGCAGGCATAAACTATATATAGTGGAAGAGCCTGACACGTGGAATATACTTCTAGACCTTGCTTCTTGCTCCTTTATGGGGTTCTTTACATTTTAAATCAAACAAACTAGAGTTAAAGATAGCATGGAGAGTTATCCAGTTTTAAGCTGGGATTTAAATTCAAATCTAACTTACCTAGAATCCCCTCAAAGCACACAGATGATCTATGCCACTTCACACCTTTAAAAAATCACTAATGCCAATTCCATTTTTTCTGAGGTGGGCTTCCAATCCAGCTCACACTCTCAATGGAGGACGGTAAATATCCTCAAAATGCAGCAGAATTCATGTAAGGTGCAGAAGTGAGCTGGGCTATTAGTTCTCCTAAATCAGGCCTCTTCCTTGGCCTCCCCAGTAGCCCCATGCACACAAAAGGGAGACGGTGCAGTGGTGCAAAGCCCCACTGTGGAATTTCCTGGGGTAGAAAACAATTGCCTTTTCAGACTTCATGGTGAAGAGAGTAACCCAATGGGCAAGTCCTACAACCAAAATGTAAGTCAGCAGAATCAATGGCTGCCGATACATCCAATATGATTAGCTCTCTTAGTTTAGAAGCTTAAGCACTGAGCTCATATTAATCATAAGGAAAGACTGGAAACTACAGCCAAATTTTATAAAACACAGGGTCAACAGAAAAGCTTTGGCAATTTATTACTTCTTTTATAAACCAAATAAAGTTAAATAAATTGGTTTTAAAACCACTTACAAATAATATTCTAACAACAAGGTTCAAGGAATCTGGCTAAGTCATGAACTACCCTGACCAGTCAGTTCAAGCTCAAAGGAATTAAAACTGCAAAAATTGGTAGTGAGGTTTGAATCAATGCACTGGCAATAACAGCTATTACAAACACATTAGTGATCAGGTAGCCTTGTTTCATGAGAACACGTTCCCATCTTTTCTTGTGACTAGGGAAAAATCAATCTCTAAAGCCGTTCGTTTGGCTCTTCCAAGTTTGTAGCCAATTCTGAATCCTTAAAACACAGAAACTAAAACCTCAGTTCTTCAAAAATACAATCATTTGGAGCAAGCCATCTTATCACTGTATGTAATTTTATTTTATTAAGATATTAAGAAATATGGTATGAATTTGGATAAATATGCAACAATGGTAGTTTGGTGGCAAGATTGTTTTGCTTGTTCT
Organism: Merops nubicus; assembly: GCF_000691845.1. Classification (NCBI taxonomy): domain Eukaryota; kingdom Metazoa; phylum Chordata; class Aves; order Coraciiformes; family Meropidae; genus Merops; species Merops nubicus. Next base: position 21,324 of record NW_008633376.1, on the reverse strand, counting down.
AGTGGTGTACATCTGAAGCAGCACAGGATCAGATATCTGACTATCTAGGTCAGCTGGAACTTTTAAACGGCTGCTACATACAACACCTAAATGGCAGATCACTCTTCTTTAAACTCAGTGTTTATGAAACAATACACACAGGTATTTTTATACAGGCAATTTCATGCACTCATGCATACGTGTTGTGCACTATCTAGCCGACTGCAACTCAACCTAGTAATTTAATTGTTGCAACCTGTTTTCTTACTGCAACCTTTTTCTTTTAGAGACAACAGATGTCATCAAACATACCAAGAATCAACTGGGAGGAACCCAGGAAAAATTGCTGATGGGTTACCACCTAAGTGTAGAAACCACCAAATGAAAGTAACAAAGAGTTCTGCCCTGAACTCACAAGTCAAACTCCATGGACATATCTGACTGCAACACCAAGACCATAGACCACAGTCTGGTGTTAGTAAGGAAGAAAAGAGATTAATCGTTCAACATGCTATCCAGACAGTCTTGAAGCAAACAGCAGAACGAAATACGTAAGGAGAATTGTCACTGGTAAGAAAAACAGGTTGGGATTCTACTCAAACTAGTGTACGGGATTTTTCAGGCCACACCAGCATGTTCAGGACTGACCTGCAAATTACACAGTTCACATGTTATGAATACAAAAGGTAAATAAACTTTCCAAAGCTGTGGTACTGTAATTGTCATTGACAGCTTGACATATCAATATTTCAGGAAGAATAAATGACTTTCATATCCAGGGTTTTGGCGCTTTTTTTTGCCATTGTTTTGTTTTGGTTTATTTGTTTGTTTGTGTGATGTTTTTCTTCATCTTTCATTACTAGATACTTTGGGAAGATGCTATAGTTAACACCTGAAGCTGCTTAAAATATTTGGAAATATTTTAATGAAGTCTTTTGAGAGATCACCTAATACAACTTTAAAACCAATTCTACTATTATTATAAGTATTTTTTCTTCACCCCTTGCCAGAGGAAAACTATAAATCTTGTCTCAGCTGAATGAACACCATTTATCATATTCATTTTCTTGTCAATACAATTATGAAAAGCCTTTGGCCTTTTTCCAAGGAGCCCGATTTGCTAGAGAAACTCGATTAGTATAAGCAAGCCTGCTACAAACCAGCCTTATTTGGCAATCTCGCGCAGCTTCAGCGTACCTGACGACTCACCTCTAAACCAGGAGTCTAATAACTCAATCATCATGGTAAAATACAAGATACAACAGTGTCCCCCGTGCCTTTCCCCCAACCCCTCCCAGAACCAAGAGGACTTCAAAGAAATTCTTTCTGCTCATTTTTGCCATCTACTGGACAAAACTTAAATCCTAAACATTGAGATCAGAAAAAAGAGAAGAATCTCTCAGGTGAGAGATTTATTGAATGTAATTTGTTTTGATATGGACAGGGCTTAGACCCAAAATATTTCCTGCAATCACTAGAAAAGTTTATCCATAGAGTATCCTATCAGGAATTTACAAGTAACTCTTTCGGAGAGTTGTCAGTACAGAATAAACATCATCTTATGGTATATTAAAAGCGTAACCTTTTATCCCTTGCCCTTTTGTATTTTTTATTTATTGAACAAATGCAAGTAAATCAGATTTATTTTGGCTAATATTCTGTATTTGCCATTTTCAATACTGAAATACTACGGCCTCAAATAGACTAAGATCTGCTTCAAAACCAGCTTTCCTTTCCTATTACAACAATTTTCTGATGATATATTTGAAACTACAAAAGAAATATGTTAATCAAAAGTCATTTAAACTTTATATGATAAAACTGGCACCTAACTCTCCCTTTTCCTCCCATTTACCTTTGTCTCATATACAGTAAATAAGAGTTGCAGTAATAGCAGCTTATTCTGCTATAATGCTTTGGATCAATACCTAGATGAAGCTGGACTCAGCCAAATGAGGTGAAATCCACTGGAAGGAAGCAGGCACTTACCCTTTATAGACAAAGATGAGGAAGAAAAAAAAATTCTGAACCTGTGCAAAGGAAAAGAAACTGAGAAGGCCTGAGCTCCGAATCCTACACAAAGCTACATTTCAATCTATTTTTATTGTTAAAATAGCATAATGAAATCCCAAACTTGGAGGCTGTTTTTATTTGTTGGAAATAAACTTAATTCAGAAATTGAAAGGAGTAAATGAATTTTAAAAAAGAAATCAGGAAAGGGTACTGAGGATTACATATTCTGGATCCCTGTACAAAAATCCACCTCCGTGGATGAATCCATTTCTTTCAAATGGAGAGGAGGTAAGTCTCTTATCCCTCCTCCTACAAACACAGATCTGCAGTTCTGCACAGGAAAAGAGCAGGATATTCGTGCTGTACCAGCAAAAACAAACTAAAAAGAATCTGAAATGGAAGCAGCACTGATCTTCTTTCACGCATCTTCCTGATTTTATTATTAAATTTTAGGGCAACACAAGCACAAACAATACTAATGAAGTTAAATGTACCCAGTGGTGCCCATTAGAAAATGAGATGCTAATTCACAGTCTGGCTTCAGTAGTTTGGTTTTTGTTTTTGGTGGTCATGGTGCTTTTTTTGTTTGTTGGTTTTGCTGATTTTTTTTTTCCCACTAGTCCTTTAAAACTGAATTTAACTGAATAGAACTGATGCTTTCCACTGATTTTAAGAGAAATGATGATTACACAGCTTTACGTTTTGGACTTTTTGCAAGCTGACCCTGCACAAGGAATCACTGCAGGCTTGTGAAGGTCTTAAACAGGGCTTACCTGCGTGGTCACCAGGATCCCAGCACCCAGCTCACAAGGATGTCAATCAGATCATACCTAGTTCTGCTGTACAGCCCTTCAGTTCTTAAAGGCTGATTTCCTAGCTGCAATTTGGTAACGATGCATTCATTCCTCTCTCTTAACCAGGAAAATTATTAGTATTTACTTAAAAATATTTTTAAAAGCTTGATTTCTAGTAAAGCATGTAATTCTACTCAAATGTTATCTTTTTCTGTCCATAAGATACATACTTAACTTCCACAGTGATCCAAATTATGAAATAAATATTTTCACAGCTACTTCACCAATGTATTTCAGCAGTTTGTTACGAATATGACTGTGTGCCTGAACAGAGAATTACAGCTACTCTATTTGTAAAAATACAAAACATTTCTCTATAATATTAAGAAAATACCCATGAGTATTATTGTATTTGTCGGCATAAAAATGCATACAACACTTAAACCAAATAGAGTTCCATTATCATTACTTACTGAAGAAAACTACGATCTAAAGATTTTGATGTTGTTTTCAGATGTCCATTTGCTTCTGGATCAAGAGACTGCAGGTGTTGTGATATTAATAGAGCTGACATAAATAGAAAGTAACTGACTAAATTAAAGACATGATTCATACCAGAGAGAGAAATCTCCCCAGATAGCACTTGTACGCTATTTTTTAACCACTTTTGATGTTAAACCCAATGTAAGTACATTGTGCTTGGTGTAAAAGACAGCTTTTTTTTTTTTTTTTTTTCCCCAATGAAGGGATGAGGGGTTTCTGACGGGAAGAAAACCACTTGGATATGTTTTCTAGATTAGTAGTGTGACACAACAAAAAAGTGACCTCTCTGTGGTCCTTCCCAGTTAACTGCATGGTTGCCATTGTGCTGTAATTTTAGCTGATTACACATTAGTTCATTTAGCTTTGTTTCCTCTTCCCACTGTGCCATACTATTAAACTAATGCAAGGGGCCTGGTCTCCCTCTGTGCACAGAGCTGGTATTGTCATCGTGTAATAAGGATACATCCAGTCAAACAGCATGGTGTAGCTGGTCTTTGTGTTCAGTGCAAGGGCAATCCCTCGAAGATCCCTTGCCAGCCCGATCAACATACGCTGTCAGTGGGAAAGAGACACAGTAATTGATTTTCACGTTAGCACCGAGCAGATGGAGTAATAATCAGCCAATAATGACCACATATCTGATTTTGATTCATTAGTTTAAATGTCTCGCTCAAATTTTTTATTTTTTTTTATTTTTTTTTTTTAAAAAAAACCCACAAAGGTTCTTTTAACAAACAGGATTTCAAAAAGTTTTATGGTGATAACACTAGCAAAATGCTTAGGAAATGCTTTTGATTATTTGCTATGCTATCCTAATGTATAATGCAAATTAAAACATAATATATGAATACTGTATGTTAAAGTTTAAAAGTGCTTCCTGCATTAATATATTTAAAGTAGTAATAAAAACAATAAAATGTTAATTTAAGTTTCTAATATTTTGAGTGAGGTGTAAGACTAACGGATACTCATAACAAGCAGCAATTAAGGTTGCACTGAGAATCTCATTGTACTGTTTTGTTTTTTTTTTTTAAGTAGTTTTCCAAGTTAGGTTTCTGCAAAATGCAACTTTTTTGTTTACAAAGACCATGCAAATCTCTACCTCTATTAAAGTTAGTTCTGAGACACAATTTTTTTCCCTTTTAATGAAGTGTGGCTTCAGAATCTTTCCAGCTCAAAAGCAAGCAACATTTTATGCATAGATAATTAGCCCCACTAAAGGGATGTTTTCAGCATAATTAATAGACACCAATAAGAAACAGCAGTGAATGAAAAATATTTTAATAATATAAACAAACTTTTCAATCTACTTAGACAAATATTCTTTTTTGATAATTAAATAGTTTTAATAAATTTTATCTGTGTGCAGGTGGGGTTTGTGGTTTTTTTTTTTTTTTCCTAATAAAAGTATCACAGTACTGCAGAGTCTGGTAACAAAAATAATCATAGAAGCATGATAAAAAAAAAAAACAAAACCAACACATTAAGGGGTTCTTTCTTTAAAACCAGAGTTTTCAATAATGTACCACTTGGTGCTAACACTAATATTTATAGTGTTGAGAAATACAAAAGATAAGATTGACATATTAAGTTTAACTGCTCACATAAAGAGCAAACAATGGCTGATGCCTTGTTAAACTGCTAAACGTAATCTTACACAAGGGCTAATTCCTACTTTTCATATACAGAGCCATTAGGTCAACTGACTTGGACAGCACATACACAGATTTATCCAAGGATAAACTGAGTTCTCTGCAGAATGCTGGTGAGGTTGCTAGGAGTATTTTAATATTTGCATTTCCTTTCTGTTGTGCATTGAAATGGCCTGAACTTGCAAGATGCTCAGAGGTCTCAACTCTCATTAAGTTTAATGGGACTTTGAAATCACTAGAGAGGAAGTGTTCAATACTGAGAAGATGCAATATAAAATTGTTACTTTATATTAATCTGTATTTTCATACTTTGTGTGCTGTTTTGTCACACGGAAAATAACTGTTCAGCAGACACAGGGGCCAAAACATAAAGAATTAAAAAGACTCAGCAGTGATGTTTCGTACTCCTTCTGAAGGGATACAGAGGTGCAACAATATATAAAAGGAAGTGGAAATCTTCGCAACTAATTTTGGTCCCTTTGCCCACTCTAGCCACAAAAAAGGAGACAAGCAAGACTGCACAAAGGAAAGGCTGGAGCAGGGAAGAAGAGAAGCTACAGCCCCTGGCAAGACGCACACTTGCCTTTGTGTGAGGATGCGCTCAGAGAGAAAGAGCTCACCATCCTACTGTGGTCTCCAGAACGTGGATTAGAACATGACAACCAGCCAAACCCACATTCCTCTAACAGGCTTATTCTGTCTTTATAGAAACAACTGGTTGTTAAGAAAACACTCTTTTGCAAACGTGTTTAAAAAAAGTTTGGTTGTGAGACTTTAAACATTATTAATAAAAGCAGACGTGCAACTTTCTTTAAAGTACAATCGCACGTTTCTGGGAACCTACGCAGACACCAGGCTATTTCAGACACCGTTTGACCTTCAATTCTAAAGAAAGGAGAACAACTACTACATTAAACTATGATTCTTGGTTTTCTGTTCTTGAAATTCAGGTTTTGTTGTTAAAACCTCCACACCGTTAACCGCACTATTCTTAATAAGTGACTTCAGTCTACAAGGTGCCATACTACTCTTGTCCTGTAAAATCCCAGCAAACTTGGTGATTTAGGTATTATCCATGAGAATTCAACTTTATAAAATAACGCTGTCCACAGTTGGTAACATCTGAACAGCCTATATAACAGCCTGCAGAACCCTGAGATAAATCTTAATCCATTTTAAGTCACTGGTAAAAATACCTTTACACTCTAATAGGAGCAAAAGTCACCCTAGATTCCATGCTTGCTTAAGTCACATTTTAAAACAAGCCTCCACACCTGCCCCCACCCCCAACCCTAAGATCCCAAGACAGTCTAGTTTTGGTCCATTACAACTCTTCAAATAGCACTTAGGTGAATAAAATTTATTAATGATAAATAGCATTATACACTTATACATCTACTTTTTGTCTATCATCCTGTGGGATCCAAAGTACCTTGCAAAAATAACAGAGTAATTTGAGGAATACGCGAAGCTACTGCTTCATTCACAACCGAGCACCAGCCATTTCTGCGCAAAGTTACAGCTCATAACAACACCAGTAAGTGCAAAAGGAGTAAGATGAAAAGTGAAGACCAGTAAATACAAGAAACATGGCAAGAGGAGCTTGTCAGTGATAGTACGTGGGTTTATACATTACTTTTCTTGCTACTGAAATAATTTGGTTAAAATTTCTGTTTGGAGACACTCTTCCCTGAATGTCAGTGATAAGTTTACTTAGGATTAATTAAAGCAAAGCCGTTTAAAAAATAAATTCAAGTAATTTTTTTGTCAAAGTCCTGAAGAAGATTTTTCAATGGCTATTTCAAAGGAAAGGAACTGAAGATTTAAATATTCATGGAAAAAGCCTCCATGACTTGCCAACACGTGCCAAGTGTCTGACTAACGCAATTTAAAACAGACAACACTACTCACACCACCCACCCCCAAAACGGGGCTTGTAATGGAAAGTCTGACAGACCCTTAACTATAGTGGCACTACTGGGTGCAGCTATAATATTACCCTCATAATTCTACTATATAATAACAACAAAAGAAAAAAAAAGGTGAAGGGTCATTGCGCTTTGTCTTTAGAATTAAGATGGCTGTCTTCATCCTTACAGCATACTCTTAATTCTGGAGACACGTCTTAATAACCTCTAAATAGTTCCAACAAAAGAGCCGTGTCAGAGGAATGAGCAGGCCCCAAGGTGTTTCAACTGGAGTGTTTTCATCTGCCTTTATTGCTCTATCCCTCTCCAGAATTAAGGCAATAACCTGTGATAAATTATTCAGGAACTGCTACAGGGATCAAAGCAAAATCATTCTGTTAAAGTGCTGTTTGCAACATTTGGCACTTAGTGTGAAAACTTTTAATGTGTGCAAGCTGAAAATCAAGGATTTTAAATAATTTAACAGCATGGAGTTTCTACAAACCAGCTAAAGATAGCTTGTTGATATTTAACTGCTTTTTCCTCAGATCCTTGGGTTTTTTTATGCGTTTCTAGCAAATCTGATAATGTCACAAGTATAAACAAAGTACTACTGAGATTGCAGGTACCCAGTCAATATATTACTTAACCAGATTGTCAAGAGATGCCTTGAAATTTAGAGAAGAAAACTAGCCACTGTTTTAATACAGGACATTTTTCCCATTAATATAAAAACGTGAAGAAGGAAGTAGCCAAAAAAAAAAAAAAAGTAGTAAAAATGAAAGCAAAGCGCATAATTAGTTAAGTCATCTTCAATTATATTTGATCTCTCTGGAAAAGAAAGCTAAACATATGCTTTGTATGCAGATGTAATGATTACAAATGTATTTTAAAAAGAAAGAGCTCCCTTGTTGCGACTGTTTTTCAATGGCGTATTTCAGATATATTAAAACCCTAAAAAAACCCTAGCCAGTTAGAAAATCCTAGTGAAAACCACAAATTAAATGAATTTGGCAGTCCTGGACCATTTTCATAGTGATATTTTAACAGTGTCATCTCCCTGTGGATCAGAATACTAAGCATTTTGTTGAAGAACTGAATTGTTTTTGTTTTCAGTACTTGCAAAATGAAGTACCTGAAAGCACTTTTGCATGTATTATTTATTCATCATGATAGAAAAAATAACTTTAACCTAATAAATTATGTTTAAGAGAATTTAGAGCAAAAGTTTGGTTTATGATAAAGCAACAGATTTAGTTCTTTATCAATAGCTTAAAGCACCAAGTTTTCTTTATACAAATTAGACAGATGGTGCTTACAGTAGAATTTACTAAAGGTCTGTCACAACAAATGCAGCCAAGCTGCATATTTAATCACTGCAGAACCTTGTCTACCTGCAGCTGCCAACTGCTAATCCAATTTCCCTGATAAATGTGGCAAGAGACACGATCAGCAATAAAGAGCATCTAACTCCATTTTCCTGCAGGGCGTCTTTTGATGAACATTTAGGACGGAAGCACGGAGTGCACTGTGTGGCCCTGGCTGGTGGCAGCTGCATGCATTTTGAAGACACAGTTCTCAGGTTACTCACTTAATTCTGCCACTATCATTATGTTGCTATTGATCTCAGTAGCTCTTGTCTACACAGCATTACTCTAGATGAAGCTGAATCAGGCAGTTATCATGCATCAAACTTGCTCAAAAGCCTGGAGATTTCCCCTTAATTACTTGTGATTTTATTTGCAAATACCGTTAAAGTGTAATCAAGCAGTCACTTTCCAGGGTCGTTAAGAACTTGCTAGTTTAGGAATATATCACTGGCACTCCATTGAAATTTCTCTACTAAGATACTTTCAAGTGAACCAGACGGGACAACGGTAAAATTATTTTAATAAACTGAATCCTCACATGAAGAAAATACAGGACTTTCCTACAGAAAGGGTAATTCTATCAAATTACCTCTGTGCTCTAATTTTTAGGATTTATAACTTCAAAATATGAGATGAATCCAAGATAGATGAACTGCCTCTATTTAACAAATGAAAAATGGTTAAAATTAAATACATAAAGCAACAACTAGAATTAAGTAATTGTTGAAATCATCTTAAGTACTATTTAAAAAAAAATATTAGCTTAATTCAAGCGATTATTGGGAACTATGCATCTCCTGCTCATGTCAGAGATGTACTGCAGACAAATTATTTCCTAAATATTTCTAGTCTGTTTATTTTCTTATGAAAGGAAGTGAATAAATAAGATGATATAGTATTTAAGTTTCCATCGTATTTTAAAATCTGAAATTAAAAACTGTTGTTAAGATTTCTTCAAAATGACCCCGCATAGCTGAAGCGAGCACTCCAGTGTGCATTGTTAACTATTTATCCAGTGACAGCAGAAGGGGATCTCTTTAATGCAATAGTTCTCTAATTTACTATCATTCCTGATGATGCAAGCTTCTGTCTAGCAAGTCTTTTTCTTCCCTAAAATATACTGTTGTTCTGACACAAACAGCTTGCTACACTTAAGGATTTTACTAATAAAACATAATGTTGTGTTAGATATTATGACTGTTGCCACAGCTGAACTGACTTGTCAAATCAATCCTAATATGGCTCCCACAGGCACATAAAAACCTTATTTAGCTATCAGTTATCCTAATCACTTTGTTCAGTTTAAGGGTGCAATGCTTCAAGACCAGTTCCTATTTATACATATATGCCCAGCCATTTAATAAAGTCTTGATTTATATAATAAATTCTTGTTTGAAAAAATACTTTAAAGCTGCAGTGTTTTATCAAGTGTGTTACAACATGTCTCCTCATACCCCCAAATAAATATGTTAATATACACAAACAGGATACGTGCACAGCAAAGGGAAATACTACACATGAAACTGATAAGCTATCACTGAAAACAAATTTGTCCTTTTATTTATAAATGGGGTCACTTGATCTGCAAAGCACTAAAAAATCCCAAGGCCTTTACAAAATCTTTCTACAAAGTTTGTTTAGGATAGTAATTTGTTGCCTTTGTATCTCTACTGTCTACATTCCTGACTGTATAAATGCATACAGATATAAATAGAGATATAAGAATACAGGTATATATGTGCCAAGACAGACAGAAGAGATGACAGGCTGCTTGTTAAAGGCTTGCCCCACTAGGAGTTTTTCCCATCAATAATTTCTTTCCCAGTCACTGAAATACACCTACCTTTGCTGCTTCTTCTTCAGAACTACTGTTGAGTATCTGAGTCACGCTTTCAAAGGAAATGGCGAGGGGAAGCATGAAATTCTCAAACTCATCCTCATTTTCACCTGCAGGAAAAGAAACCAAAAAAACACAGTAAAAGCATTGCATCGTATTCACACTGCTGTTCAGAAGGGTCAGTCTCTTAGTCTTTTATAGAAAAATCTCACTGACACCATGGGAGCTTTCATATGACCTACAGGAACAAAAACCTGAGGTTTGACATGTTTTTCCTGAGCTTTAAACAAAGAAGACAAATTGTTGCTTGCAAACAACTTGTATCTGAGAGTGGCATGTCTCTGCATTTCACATCTTTCTTCTTTTCATATTTCTATTTTCTCTGTTAATCTGATAGCATTTGTTCAGTATTCTAGAATAATATCCACATACAAAAATCCAACAGTGAGAAAATGTTAAAACTATAACAAGAAATTACCCTTCACATTTACTTGCAGTATGATGTTTAAATCACAATCTTTTATTACCCTATGCTATTTTTTTTCTACCTCTGGTCTACTTAGTACACAGAACAAAAAAGCTGTGGAAATAGATTTGGACTGTGTTTGCATTATTTGTGTGTCTCTATTACCTCATTTGTTTCAAAAGGTGAAATTTAGACTAAATTGTGAACTCAGAGTAAAAGGAAACAAGATGTTGTGGGTAGGGGAAAAAAAGTGATTGTCTCTGAAAGCCTGGAAACTGGATTATTTTTGCTTTGTCATGACCCTGAACAAGCAACTACAAACAACTTTTTAGAAATGGCAATTTGCATGAGGATGGTACTCAAGCTACTTATCTTCAAACCCTTAATGAGGGTAGCTTGCCTCTTGCATGAAGATTCCCCTCGAGAGTAATTCAGAGTAGGAATTTAATTTATGTTCTTTAAAGAGTTCTTTGCTATAGGGCTTCTCTCCCTTCTCTCTTCATTGGCAAAGTCTGGCAAGCTAAGTTGCAGCTGAAGTTAAGAGGAGTCTTGTGTGTGTCAAACTGGTTGTGCAAAGTTAGCATAAGCTTTACAGTTGAATTTCTACTCTTCATATGCCCACCTGTAAAATGGGTCTAATTCCAGCCCCTTATCTTTAGGGTCACCTCAAAGAACACATCACATACACCAGTACAACAATAACAAAGACAGAAAAGGCCAAGAAGAAAAAAGTCCAGGAAGAAAAACATCACAAGAGAAAGCAAAGTGTTGACTAACATATAAATCCAGATGACAAAACAGAAAGGAGGAAAAAAAAAGAAATCAAGATACTCGGTAGTTTCTCATTAAACTAGGATGACACATCTGAACTGAAAGAGGCACATATCCTCAGAGAACTTACTGTGATCCTGCAATTAAAACTGCCTCATCACAACGTAAATATTTGCATGGAGAAGAGAGGAACACCGCAGAGGCAATCCCTGCGACAGCACTTCCTCAGTTCTGAATGCCTGGCTCTGTGACCTGAACTGCCTCCCTTCAATACAGGGCATTTGTGCCCAGTTTTCCTGAGGTGTTTTTTTTTTTTTTGTTTTATTTGTTTGTTTGTTTTTTTAAAAGCAAAGGAAATACTTTCAATAATTTCATGCTGCTTCCCTGGTCAGCCATAGCTACAGAGCCTTCAAATGGCAATCTATGTTCAAGAACTTCCTTAAACTAGCCAAGTAACTGACCAAATCTGTGACTTCCATCCTGAATGTGCAGCAGAGCCAAAGGGTGAGATACTTTATACTAGATTTCAGAACTACTTGCTGGCAGTAATAGGATCTAGTGGACTTTGGGAAAATCCCATCCTGTCCATGTTTGCCTGCCTCCTCTGCCATCCTCTCCTGCTGCTTTCATCTGGAGTCAGTCTTTTTATTTCTAATTCCTGGACCCTTGTGTCCTCTTCCAGTTACTCACAGTAATTCCAGACTATTAATCCATTTTTTTTGTTTCTGTGCTCCCAATCTCTTTGCTTGATCTAGCCATCAGCTTCCTCTCACCCTCCCAGGAGTTAAGCTATTTGTACACATGTTGCATAGCCTGATGCTATTCTCCTTTTAATCATTTATCAGATTTTTCTCATTGAGAAAAAAAAAACAACAAAAGAACATTCATTTACAAAGAGTCCCATACTGATATTGTCCCACACTAGCATACAGGCTAACAGAGTCATTGGGATACTGCTCCATGCAGAATTTGGGCTCAATTGCAATTTAGAGGGTTCTCAGGAGAAACCTGAATTATCACAAGACAGCAAAAGTAATACTCCATCTCATCCAGGGCACTGCATATCAAGACAGTCTCCACAGACACCAAACACATCCAAATTCAAGATGAACCCCTTCCTGAAAGTAGAATGTCAAGCAAACTTTTTTAAAAAGCTGAGAAGACTGAAGAACTACCAGAATGTCTGACGTCAGTTAGGACCAACATTTTAATGACAAACCAGTCAGTCATGGAAAAGCAATAAGGAGAAATCTTATGTGCTACTTCTGTTTTAAAATTCATTATAGGCAGTGAAGAGGGAATATACAATTAGGTTCCTATACAGTGGTGCCCTATTAATAAAATATTTTTTAAGCTTTAGAAAAGCAACACAAATTACTACCAATACATTTCTTTCAACATTTCTGTGCAAAGCCACATCCATGTCCTATTCATCAGTACAGTAGTCAAATGGAATGGAAGAAATATCCTAAACAGAACTGTCATGGTAAAACATTCATTTTTTACAATTCTAACTGTGCATACACATTGTAATTATGTTCTTTTCAAAGAAAAGAGATGCCTACTCATAAGTTACAATGGATTTGCTTGTGGCTTACAGCAATGGTGGTTTAAACCTGATTCACTCAGAGAGGTTTGGCACGAGTGTGACTGGATGTACCTGTAAGTACAGGACACTGACAGATCATGCTGAATACCTCCTGAAGGTATTTTCTACAGCTTAGATCTACTCCTTTTGGTAGTGTAGAAAAAATGTTTATTAAAATGTATTTATCTTAGTAAAAACTTTTATTTAAATATTACTTGTGTTTTTGTATTAGTTTTGATTACTACATACTTCACATGAAAGAATATTCAGTTTACTTTCGAAATCTTGGACTAAGAATCTTGGCCAAAGTGATGCAACTCTAAATACAAAAATATTATTAAAAACACAACCTGAAGCACATAAGGAATTCAAAGTCTAATTATATACAGATCAGGTTAAAGCAATTAAACAGAAAACAAAGTGCATTTTGAAGTAAATACCTATATTAATGTTCTTTCCTTCTCCAGATAAATTTGCTGGTCACTCCAGCAGCACATTGCTTAAAATGTAAATATTTGGAATTTACTGCATTCAGCTAATCTCAGAAAACATTTATACATCCAACAATAACTTAACCCTCATCCAGAAATTCCATCTTAATTTTGTCAATTTTTCGGTCAAACTATTTCTTTCCCACTTTATATGACAAAAATGCACCTACTGCTTATGTTATCCAACAGTGAGCTAGTACTGAAAGCAGTTTAACTGCAATTAAACACAGGTCCAGCTCACAGTTGCCATTCTTGAAGAAAACGCTGATAAATGTAGTTTGGTCTTGCCTCAAAGTTAACTGTTTTTAGCACTTTTCACCAGTAGACATACAGGTACCCACCTAGGGAACTAACAAATACACCTGGCTTATAACTGTGTTGCTCTCCTCTGAAAACACGCTGCCAAGTTAAGTCCGTTCATAAGGGCTGGAAATCAGTACACAAAAGAACGTATTTTTGAAGGCCCTCATCAGTGGCCCCCCTTGGAACACCTATGAACATCCACAGAATCATCACAGAAGAACAGAATGGTTTGGGTTGGAAGGGACCTTCAAGATCAACTAGTCCAACCCCTTTGCCATGGGTAGGGACACCTCCCACTAGACCAGGTTGCTCAAATCCCCATCCAACCTGGCCTTGAACAGTTCCAGGGAGGGCATACCCATAATGTCTCTGGCCAATCTGTTCCAGTGTCCCACTACTCTCACAGTGAAGAATTTCTTCCTAATATCTAATAAAAATATAACCTCTGTCAGTTCAAAGCCATTACCCCCCATCCTGTAACTATGCTCCATCTTCACGACAGCAGTCTGTAAGGCAGACAGAAGCCCACAACTCCGAACGGGGCCTCTGATGAGAACAGAGGCCATTTGAGACATTCTGTGTTCTTCACCATCAGCTTCTTTAGCCTACAATTTGTGTCAGTGTTCATTTTGACAAGACCAGCCTTCCACATTTAGACAACAGAGAGCTAATCATGAAGACAGAGTCCTGTAATCTACTCCGGTGGTCAAGGGCAGTGCCTGGATTCAGAGTGACCAAGTCCTTTATCCCACCTAGCTATCAGAGCATGGACTGGGTTTCACATGTGTCTAATAGCTCTGATTTCCAAAGGACTACTCAAAAGGTAGTCCCAAGTACACGTGTAAGTATCGACGGTTGAACTAGAAAACTCATAGCAATATTTATTAAAACTTGGAGGGTCTTTGTATATTGGGAACTTTTACAAAGAAGTGAAATAAAAAGCCCTTCTACTAGAAGCTGGAAGAGTCTGGCATAATCAATATGCCACCTGGAAATGCAAACTACTTAACTCAGGCACTTAATGTTGTAAATCCTCACACAGTTAATACCAAAAGTGCTTCTGTGCAAAGAAAAAAATAAACTCATCTTGCTTATTTCTTCCAGAGAAGTCAGCAAACAACTACAATGTTATTGCTTAATGCCATAAATTTCAAAAATTGATAGGCAGTGATTGAAATACCAACATAGTCACTGTACGATTAAGCTGCTGTTTGATCTGTTTAGTAACCTTAAAATTGATAGTACTACACAAGACAGCAAGGTCTCTCAGGGACACAAGAGAAGGACCTTACCTAAGTCTAACATGAGAAGATGAGTGAGAGCAGTGAAGAACACTGTCCATCACCTGAGGTCACTGACACTCAAGAAAGGGAAGTGTTCACTCTGTCAAAACACAAACATATGAGTTGTGTGCTACAAAATTTACTACACATAATGGATTTTAAAATAGTAAGAAAACTTACTGTGTGATTCTGAAGCATGAATTTCACAGCCTTTATTTTCACAGGCTTTTTCAGGAGACCAGAAGTGGCAGGCGTTAAGGAAGAATCAGCCTCACAGCATCGTGATTACTTTACCAGGTTGTACAGACTGTCAGGAATTTTTAGTGAGAAAAAAAGTCCTAACTGAAATAACAACAAATGTACATTAAAAATATATCTGAATTTCATCTAGAAATATATGTCATATAGATATTCTTTGGAACATTAAAGACCGTAATCTATTATTAATTAAAGCAATTACTTTTCATGGCATATATTCTAGTCACAAAAGAGATGAATGAACTAAATGACTTTTATAATTAAACAGAGAGTTTCTGATAATAAATGGTGCTGTTTTTTCCCCAGACAGACCCATGTCATCAGCATGTGAAAAAAAAAAGTGGCTTTGCAACTGTCTTCACTGAAGATGACTGGCATTCGGTAATGGGGCTGGCAGCAGCCCTAAGCAGCACTGAAGTAATGGCCTCAAAATCACAGAGGTGATCTGGCAGGCCCATCAAAAATCACATTTAATTTGTTTCAGTTACAACAGACAAAAATACATCTCATACACACTAAGCTATGCCGAACACTTAACGAAAGTATCTTCAGGTGCGTATGAACTGAACAGAAATTTCTTAAGAACATACAAAGTTTCAGAGCCAGAGCAAAGTCCATAACAAGGTAGTACAGGTAGAAATTTTGGATATTTCTATGGACACTTCCACAGGAATCCAAATTTCTCCAACCTTACAAAATACAAAGCAAATCTAATTGACTCCTGCTAAGCATGCACTGAAATTTCCCACTCCACAAACTGGCTAAAGTCAAGCCCAGATGGCTGGTAACTACATCAGAACAGCATCAGCCCCAGCCACCACGTCTGTTCTCAGTGCAGGCCCTCAGGAAGATCTACGGGTCTGCTCTGGTCTACACATTGCACTAGCAAAGCTATGTGACCCCTGGGCTGAAGCTCCTGGCCCTGCTCCAGCAGGACAAGCTGGAGTCTGTTTGCACCTGCTCGTATACAAAGGCTCCCAGGGAGATGCAGACTAAGTGCCACAGAAGCAACGTATGTCCTGGACTGCATATATTCTAGAAATCACATATTACTAGGTAGGTACACGTGATGAAATGTAATATTTTTCTTAAGGTTTCTTCTAAAAAGCACAAGGAATCATATTAAATCAAAATCTCAGTTTACAAGGACTATATTATAGAAGCCCTTAAAGTTCAGATGGTTAAGACATGTTTCACAACTTGAATCCTCTCCTATCTGTGTGAATTATGAACATCTTAAATAGCATGAGCACACACTAATTCCCCGTCTCAGATGACTCAGACATTTGGGGTTGGGCACAGGAGACAATACTGTATATTCCCAAAAGAGCCATGCTGACGTTTCGGTGAGCTTCTGTACAGAGAGATCCCTCACTGCCATGAGGGATGTCTGCAAAAAAGGAGCAAGAGAGCAGCCAAAGCAATGGCCTGGATTTTCTTACTCCTCCTTTGACATAAAACTGCTGTATGACTTTCCACAAGACATTTCACTCTCCGTTCTGCTGAGACAGTTCTGCCTCATGTCTTTAAAACAGGGATATAGAAGGTTTTGTGATATCCAAGTATATTG
>NW_008633376.1:0-4468 GCF_000691845.1 Merops nubicus | reverse complement strand
GGAATGCCATAGAAAAAGTCAAACCCCAGAAACATTTGTAAGCACAGAAAGCATCAAATTAAATGACTTATGGGCTTGCACACTCTATATTGAGCATTATAAAACCAAGACTCCATCGTTTACAAGATACCATTGATCCCTGGGATTGGTGAAGTTCTTTAAGAAATAATCAGCATAGTTGCATAACTTCAGACTGTTCAATGGTGCCTGCAGTACAAACACAGAAGATTTTACAAGCAAATACCCATAACACTTACTATTGTAACT
Organism: Merops nubicus; assembly: GCF_000691845.1. Taxonomy (NCBI): domain Eukaryota; kingdom Metazoa; phylum Chordata; class Aves; order Coraciiformes; family Meropidae; genus Merops; species Merops nubicus. The sequence goes on along the minus strand of NW_008633376.1, from coordinate 4,201 downwards.
TTTTTTTTTTTTTTTTTTGGAGTGCCTGCTTCACTCTGCCATTCCGGCACATAATTGATTGAAGAGTTTGATTACATTTATGGGAATAAACAATTTCCCTTTTCATTTTAAATGGATTAAATTCTCTTTAAACAGGTAAAAGTGTAAGAATAGGTTTTATAGCTGCTACTGGAAAATCTCCTAATCTAGTTTTAAACTGATGTTCCTCTGTCAATCTATAATATTTGACATAGCATTACCTGGTTTTATATTGCAAAGCTACACAGTAGGCTTTTCCCCTCCCCCTGTTACAAGGAAGAGGCTTTCATAACACAAGGCTAACAAAGACATGGATAAAGAATTTTTGAGACTATAAATATTTTACCCAAAGTTATTGTACAAAACAACAATAAAATGGCAGTTATTTTGCCACAAAAATATTCAGTGGAAAAGTTAATTATTAGGAAGAACTAAACGTGCATGAGGGAGTACTATGGCATCAAAGACATAAAGGAATGACTAACATATTCCATTATGTAAATGAATTCAAAGATACTTCACGACTGATCAGCTAGGAGGGACATAATGATTTATAATTCAAATAACTGAGCTTTGAAATCAAATTGGGCTAATATATTTCGAAATATGAAAACCTGGAATAATTGTGAAAGTAATGTAAACCATGACAACAGCTCCAATCATTTGTTGCCTTTGTTGTTAATACTGTCTTATGCTTTTTTTTGGTTTGGTTTGGTTTGGTTTTTCTCTTGTTATATAGCACAGTTGCTGGAATTACGGCTTGCTTTTAATTCCAGATTATCCTTTAGAAGAATACTAATTTCGAAGACTGTGTAGAAGGTGACTGACAAAAAGTCAAAAGGAAAGTACTGAAACAAAATAAATTATTATTTTAACCTTTCAGGCTAGCCACAATTTAATCCATATCAAATACTGAAAATTGATCTACTGGATCCAGCATCTTAACAATACACTATTTCTTTCAAAGCAATATATACTTAATGCCTTTTAAAAAAACCCTAATATAATGTGAAAAGGCCAAAGTTTGCAATGCCAGGAAGTAGTTATAAACCACTTCATATGTTTGAAATAAAAAGTACTTCAGTATTATTATTAAAAAAAACCCCTATTGGTGGAGTTTTTAATATGAAAAAAATACATATCTTTAAAAGCCAAAATGACCAGTGAAATTGGGTTGTACATCATTTTCTGGGAAAAAGGAAAAACAGCCTCGACAGGTGTAATTTATCATTTTTCTGATTTAATACCAAAGAAATATATTAAAATAATAAAAAGAATCCTGAAATCCTCAAAATTTGTAGTGATAAATAGCCCTCCCTGTCTTTATTGCATTATGCCTACTAACAGAAATATTGCATGGTGGATTTTGCCAGACAAGGACGATTATTTTCCAATAAAAAGTTGCATATTAAATTCCAGCACAAAAGTGGGTGTCTAATACTTCTGAAATCTTTTATGGTTTGCCAGGGAACACAATTTTAAACTTAACTAATACAACATCATGGTGAAGTGAACTGACATTAAAGCTGTCTTTGTACAACCCCACCCAGCTAAGCAGAAAAGCTACTGTTCTCAGAATTTTTGTTTGAAGTATTTCCATCAAAAGGGAATTGTATACATTTTTGCTATTTAGGGTTTTAGTTAATCTCTCTTTTTACTAGTCTTTAAACACTTCACATTGTTTAAGATATATATTTACAAAGGCAGTGGTGCTTTACATCCTGACTGTATATAGGGATCTGAAACTGCTCTTGCAACAATTAGCAAGTTTCTAGAAAGAAATAAACACCCACAATTTCATCACAATTCTATTCTTCAGGGGAACTTGTTATTTATATCTACTTTTTCATCCTAAATCCTGATACTACTGTATGTACTTCATGAGTAGAAGCTAATTTACTGGAAATATAGCTTGTGTCATTCAAAAACTAAAACTACCCAGACATTTCAGCCTTGGAAAGTATTATTTCCACCAATAGTTTATACTGACCCTGATTTTTGAGAGCTACCACGTGAGCCCATGCCTTTGAAAGCCTCAAAAACACAACACAAAACATGAGATGCTTGTTTGCTTTAGCAGTAATACAAGGCTGATTATTTCAGCAGGTATACTTCCATAAATAAACAAGCAAGCACTTTAAGGTAGGTGTATCACAATACTTTTTTTTTTTTTTGTTATTTTGAAAAAGTTCTGAACCCTGCTGAAGAGGTAAGTATAGAGTATACAAGAGGAGAGAGCTCATTGTCCCTTCATAAATCCTGTTAATGAAATAAATGTGTCCTGTTTTTGTCAAATTCCTTAGTAATGTTTCACTTCCAAGCCCTTTCCAGTCCTATTTCTGTCATGCCATGAGAACATAAGCACATGCATATTTAAAATATCAAGTTAGCTGCCTAAATAGTATTTCAAGTAAACATCTAGAAGTACACATTGTATGATTTTCATTAAACAAAATTCATTTATGGAATGTGAAAACCCACACTCATCTTTCAACCCAAGGAAATATATTAAAAAATTCTTCTTATATGATCAGAGTTCTACAGAGAAATAAAATGATACCAATTGTCATATTCCAGGTGCCTCCCCTTCTGCTTGTCTAACCATCTCCTCTAGGAAACTGCTGAAAAGTTGTTTTTATTTTAAAATAGTGAAGGATTTCAATATTTAATGTTTTCATGTGCCCTGGTGGTTTATTATCTGTCGTATACCTTTAAATACTGTGTCACATCAAAACCAGCTACTACTTTTTTAAAAATCTTCTTGCTTGATGGACTGAAAACTTAAAGACCAAACTTTCTACTCTACCTCATGGTAATTAAGCAGATATTACAACAAGATACAAAAGATCTGTTACAGATAGCAAGTAAGCATCCATGATTTGGGCAAGAATTCACAAAAGTAATCGAACCCGGACAAAAATCCACATTCAAAGCCATGCCTCTTTTACCAGCAGTAATGACGACACTGGCACAGCAATGAACTTAGAATCAGGCAACAATAAAACAAGAGGCTTGTGTTGAAAATCTAACTCATGCATTGTTTCTTAGTTGACTCATCCTCCATGTAGAACCAATCCTGTCCTCTGCTGCTAACAGAATCAATCCTGTTCTCCATATTGCTGAACTCATCAATAGTATTGACCTCAAGAAGATTAGGAATGGCATAGATGACTGTAAGCAACTAGTTATATGATTTCTCTTTTATTGATAACAAGTAGGTGGAAATAAGAACACTTTTAAAAACTATTCATTTTGGTTTATATTTTTCTATGCATAAATAATTGGTTTTAAAATGTGGCATATCAAACAACAAAAGTCTTTTGTTTATTCTTACCTTAGTATTTTCAAATAACAAGTTAGACCATATACAATAAAAAAAATATCTCAGAAAGGTCACATAGTAACTGAAGAGTTCTTGAAATTATGGGCTCACATCTTCCCCAGTATTTAAGATTTACAATACTAGAAAAAAGAAAACAGAACAAAACAAATGAGATTTTATAACACATCTTCCTGTTTTGAGAAGTGCAGTGCAAAAGCTGAGAGCAGTACTGCATTACACTGCACATGTATTTCTGTGGTATGTCTCAGGATTTTCCACTTATGAGGCAGAAAATGCCATACAAACATGCCAGGTCTTTTTCCTGAACATGGGATTCAAACATTTTTGTAATATTGTAACAAATATATTCATTTAAAAAAAATCCCTCACCTGTCAAAATGAAATAATTTATCTGAAGTTTACCCCTACTTATATCTATCTTACTCCCTCTTCAACAAAATATCTGGCTGCTTCTGTAGTATTTATTTGCCCAGTTCTTCACAAGAGAAAACCAAATTGCTATAAATTCCCTAGAAAAAATGGGGCACAAAAAAACTAAGGGTGAATTCACAGAGCTACTGAAACACTCAATTCCCAGAGAAACTCTTATCTTCCAGTTCTTGTACTAATCCCTACTTTTCCTCTTCCCTACCCCAAAGACTTAACTAGAGTCATGATACATAGGGGATACTGCATTTCCCTAATTGCAACCCCTCTCTGACACAGGCATTTAGGAAGCACACTCTGATTAATGAAGTAATGCATAAATTATGATATAGGATAACACCAGACCTATTACCAATCCTTGGGGTACACTTTACCAAAGTAACTTACCATTTTAGAATCATAGAATCCTTTAGG
>NW_008633375.1:0-12649 GCF_000691845.1 Merops nubicus | reverse complement strand
GGTGAGGAGGGAGAGGTCTCAGCCCGGGCGGCCTCTCCTCGACGGGACCCCCGGGGTGGGCGGGCGGGTGGAGACCCTTACCTGCAGCACTGCTGGAGGGGGGCCAGGATGGACGGTTCGTCGCGGGAGTGAGTGCCAAAACTGGGAGGGGAGAAGCCCCACCGGTTGGCATCGGGGCAGCGTCACCCCGTTGGCTCAGGAAGGGTATTTTAGGGCTCACAGGGGGCATTTTAGCAAGACCCGGGATCTCCCACCACCCCTTTTGGCTGGGATTGCTTCCCGTGTGTTACCCACGGCCGTTGTCCAGGTGGAGTAGGAAAGTGTCGTTCCCAAATTTCTCAAAGGTCTCATAGTGGTGCCGGTCCATATTGCCTGTGGTGGGGCAACAAATTGACTATCAGGTGGTGGGCCAGGAGGTGGGAGTTGGGCTACACAGCACCCTCCTGGTGCAAGACTGAAACCCAGAAGCTGGGGAAGAGGGCTGAGGGCACCTCTAAGGCGCCCGTCTGGTGGCCATGCCCATGGTGGAGACCCAAGCAGAATCCTAGTGACCTCTGGGCCCCTTCTCATCCCTGCAACCCTGCGGAGGGACAACAGTGGCAAATGGAGCAGAAATAACGGCAAAGGCACGTCTGGGCGGCCAAGGACGAGGAGATGGGAAACTCTCCAAGTCAGATGATGGTGAGGGGACAGCACGGGGAGGAAGGAGTGGTCCCGAGGACAGGAGAGGCAGCGCAATCGCTGGGGAGCGTTGCCGCCAGCCCGGTTTGGCCAGTGCCCCTCACAGGGCCACAGAGCTGTTTGGGCATCTCGGTCCTGAGGGTCCCTCCCCTGTCGCTGGCACGGTGGGGCTCACCCATCAGGAAATCCAGGACTGCCATGTCGATGAGGTCGAGGAGGCGATGGCCCCTGTCGTAGGGTGGCGTCTCTCGCACCTGAGCGCAGTAGTTGGGGTTCAGCTCCCACCTGCGGGCAGAGGCCAGGGTTGGGGCATGGGGTGGTGAGAGCGGCCATGAGGTGGTCCCCTCCCAGCCCACAGCTCTGCTGCCCCGTGCCCCCCAAGCCCACCATGCCCCAGCTCACTCGGCCTTCTTGCTCTTGTGGTAGGAGCGGCGCCAGGGGCTTCGCCAGGAGCGGCGCTTGGCCAAGGTCTTGTCGGGCAGCAGGGTGGCCATGGAGCCCTCCAGCTGGTCCGGCTTGCCACAGAGGGCATGCTCGGTGGAGCAGTAGTAGGAGCACTCCCCGTAGAAGCAGACGTTGCCCGCTGGCCATGAGGACAAAGCAAAGGTTGACGAGGAGCAAGAAGACAACAAGCCTTCTGCTCCCACGCAGGATGTTCCAGCAGGTGGTGGCCGGGTGAAGTTGCTCCGTGGCCACATGTCACCAGCACAGCAATGGCAAGGAAAGCCTTGAGGAGCTGAGTCCCCCAGCAGGGGATCTGGCAGGAGCTGGAGTAGTCCCCAAAAAGATCAGTTTGCCCCAGCGCAGAGGGAGCCAGGGCAGGAGCAGCCAACTCCAAGTGAGCTCCATGCGGATGACCACAGAAGAGGATGGTCAGCATGAAAGCTCACCTGGGGAGATGAAGAAAGTCTTGGCTAGTTTCTTGTCTGTGGTGATGTCACGAATCTCCTTTGTTATATTAATCAAGCGTCCAGAAACTGGGGGGATTCGCCGGAAATCCAGGATCCTGAAACACAGACCTTAGAACCGTTTCTCACAGACCCTGGCTAGTTTTCATGGTGGGTTATTAAAACCTCTGTGAGATGCAGGTATCCCTTGCAGTGGGGTGGAAGAGGTGGGGTGAAGGCTTTGCCGTCACGGGAGGGCAGAGTTTGGATGTAAAGCTCACCTGTCCAGGTGGAAGGCTGCGATCTCTGCGTTGTGCCGCTCAAAGTCTGAGAAATAGAAGAAGTCGATGGGGGTCTCCTGCTCCCGGGTCTGCCTGGGAGGAGAGGGAAGGGTGGTGGTGATAGCCACGGGCAGGGTCTTGGCTCCAAACCACCCCTGACCTTGTGTCCACGGTGCTACTGGAGATATAGCCAGACCCAGTGTCCTCCAGTCACTCCCTTGTGGGTGCTGTGGCCCCAAACTCCCCAGCCAGGACCCCACGCCCACCTTGTGCCCAACCCAAGGGCTGGGAAGCCCTCACGGACGGGAGGGTTGAACCTGAACATGGGTGGTTCTCATGAACCACCTTCTTTGCACCACTAGAGGCCACTACCCCATCACAAGCTGCGCCCAGCCTGCCAAACACCACCAGGGGAGGTAGTGGTGGGGAATGGACCGTCTCGTTCTCCTCAATTTTGGGGTAAAGGGGCCGAAGCGAGGCAGCACAAAAAGCATTTCTCTATCCGTGGTCTCCTCAAGCCCTTCCTCTGGGGTACGGGGTTGTCTCCGGCTCTACTCACTTCATGGGCTTGAAGAGGGCCTGCCCGTAGTTTGGGAACGTCATGATGAGCTTGAGCTGGGTCCCACCAGGCTTCTGGACTGAAAGGGGGCACGCAGGGATGAGTGAAGCGGGCAGCAGGGCAGGGGTGCAGGCAGGGGGGTGCGGGCAGGGAGGTGCTACCTGAGCTGACAATCCTCTGTGTGGCCAAGTCCCGGAGGAGGGTGGGCATCAGGGGGTCCTGGCGGGGGTACAGCTCGTAGCGGTTGATGCCCACGTGGAATTTGAGCCAGGTGGGGTAGGTCTCATAGGTCGTCTTCCCTGTCGGGAGGAGCGCCTCGGCTTTACTGCTGCTGACCCTGCAGCACGACAGCCACCACCACCCCAACAACAACGACAGCGTTTAAGTGGGGACAGGATGGGTCCTGCATCCCCAGGCCCTTCCCGTGAGCCAGCACGTGGAGGGTGAGGTGGGGAAAAGACCCACCACAAGCCCTGGATGATGGCAAAACCCCCTGCCCTGAGCACCCTCCTCGGGACTCCGGGCACCTGGGCAGATCCCACCCGTGGCTGGTGGCCAGGAAGACCTGCTGGCACAGCTGGAGGGGGCTTGGTGTCTTCCCCCTCATTCCCTGTGAAAATTCCCTGAGCTGATCCTGCTTCTTTCATCCATGCCTTGATTTCCCTGCTGGAGCAGCTTGTCTCGTTGTTTTTCCCCAAGGGATTAGCTCCCAGGAATACAACCGGCCACACCCCTGACACCCTCTCTGGGGACACACACCCATCTGTAAAACAAGGGTGGAGGAGCAGGGGCTTCCCAGCCATCCTCAGCACCCACCTGAACCCCCCCCCTCAACATCCAGGTCCCCCTGGACAGTCCATTGCACACCCCTGATTTCCCCTGGGGGCTGAGTTTGGGTTCGCACCACCCCTGCCTCTGTGCCTCCTGCAGATTTGCAGTTTGCTGGCATTCAAGGGGTACTTTTGAGGGTATCTGTCCCCACTCTAGGTCAGCACCCACTGGCACTGCAAATCCACCTCTCTCTCTCTAGGAAAATGCAGATTGTGCCCTGATTTCAACAAATCAGACCCATCTCCCACGGCTATCCATAGGCAAGGTGGTCCTCAGAGACGAGGCAAATGCCCAGTTGTAAAAAACAGCTCTTAAATCACCTCTTATTCTCTCCCAATTTTAACAGCCACCTCATTTGGAAGCTGTGCCTTCCGTAGGGAAGCTGCTACGTGTTACCGACGCTAAAGCTTTTAATATCTTCCCTCCTAATTAGAGGTTAGTAGCCCAGGGATAAAAATAGGCAGCCAGCAGCCGTGAGCTCACCATACGGTCGAGCCTAAAGAGGTCAGGTGATGTCCTGCACATTGGCAGGACTGGAACAGTCTCATGGTGAGGGGTAATACACATTGTGGGCTTTGCATCTCCAATGTATCAGGAGAGGGGGATAAAACTGGTTAGAAATCTGGAGTGGAGACTTCCTCACCTACATAGAGACCGAAGGCTAAAGATTGCATTGGGGAAGGAAAGGAGACGAGGAGATGACCAAAAAGATCCTACACAACACTAGGAATAATTCAAGTCTCCTCTGGCTTTGCTGTGTGCTACAGACTTCTAGGTAACAGCCCAGAAACTGAGGACTAAGAAAGGATATGAGGCACAAGAACGTGCTCAGCAACTGGGGCCCCTCTGGGGTGGGATGCTGGTCTATGCAAGGAAACGATGAGTTTGCTCCCTGCCTCTTGTCCCCTCAAACCCACACAACCCCCAAAATCAAGGCAGCGCTGAGCTCACTCCTCACCATTCGTCACTCAGGCTGCTGCCCAGGCTGAACTTCTCCGTGGGGTTGACAACAAACAGCTTGTCTTTCTCTGTCACCTCTGGGATCGGGATGGTGTAAAGAGGATGCTTGAAGAGCTCTGCCAGCTTGGATCCCTCAGGCCATCCTGCTTTCCCCTCTCTGCTCTGGTGCTCTCCAGCCCTTGCTTGTGCCCTTGCTCCCTGCAGTTGAGAGCTTTTCTCCACGGAGCCATTGCTGCCACTGAAATCCTGAAGGATTCGTAGGCTCAATTTTTTGGGGCCAGAAAGCACAGGGCTGCCTGATGGGATGCTGGAGGCTTTCGGTGCTTTCTCATCACAGCTGCAGGGCCTGCGGCGGGTGGGGAGAGCCAAATCCATCGCCAGGTGCACCAGGAGGGCCAAGAACAGGAGGAAGAGGAGACTGACTTTACATTTCCTCTGGAAAAGCGTTTGCAGCCTGCGCCGCATCCTTTGTCCCCCAAGATGCTCAGCAAGGGGTGGGTGCCCACCCAGAGCTAAAGGAGAGTCGCTGAGGCCACGGTCCCTGTGCAAAAATAGCAGTGAGGAGTCCTGGATTTAGAGCATCACCAAAAAAAAGAGCAACCAGTGCAAGGGGAGAGTCACAGTGAAGATCTGTCACCACAGCACCTCAGGGGGTGACACTGCAGCAGGAGGTTGCAGAGGGGTTTATCAGTGCTGATAAGGGCTGAGCTGGCACTGCCAAGGTTAACGTGAACGGGGCAAGTTCCAAATCAACAGCCACGAGGCTGGCTTAGGGCACTGATGGCTGCAGATAACCCCCACGGAGTCCTGTCCCTCTGGGATGTCACCCACATGGGGATGAAGAACATTCCTTGGTGCACAGGGCATTAAAGTGGTTCTGCCCTTCTGCAGCACCAGGCAGCCCCATTCCCCACGTCCATCACGTCCACACATTTGTAATCCAGGGGAGTTTTTCTCCTGCTGCTCATCCAGAGAAGTTTTGTCACCTTTCCCCCCCTATTCAAAATCACTTTTACTCAAAATTAGGTAAAACAAAGGAGATGTATCAGCATTGCTGGGAGGGGAAAAGCTGGGCTGCCAGGTGGGTGAGGTTCCTAGGCAGGGATGCTCCAAGGGCCTCTGAAGCAGGCAGGAGAGGTGGGCAAGCAGGAGTGGGGACCCACTGCGTGCTGGGGGAGGACTGGCAGCTTGTGGAAGGAGAGGGCAGCCCTTTTTTACAAGAAAGTCACTTTCCCAGTGACACAGCACTGGACTGCATGGGCAATAAACAGCTGGTGACTTGGAAGGAGGGAGGTTTGGATTTGTTAGGGAGCAGAGAAGCACAGGACCCGCTGCACCAAGCCTGGAAGTTTGGGTACAGAGTCAGGAGCAGTGTTTTTTTCCTTTTTGTGTTCTCCCAAAGGATTCAGAGGACACAGGGAACCCTGTACATCACATGGTCCTTCCTCACCGTGTGATGCACCAGCAGCCAGCCGGGACATCCTCACTCCAAGCCAGGGAGGGTGTGATGAGCAGCGAGCAGGGAGGGGGTACACTGGAGACCCCCCTTCTCTGCTGCCATCCTTGTGGTACCCTGTGACTTGCTCTGCCCTCTCCATCCCTGCCCAGCTCGGCCCCCTCCTGGGCGAGACCACAGAGAACAGGGTGTTCCCAGTGTGACAGTTGCCTGGAAACCGCCTCGGCTGACACCGTCAGCAGCCCCAGATTCAGCCAGCCCCTCGTTCCCTTCCCCGTGAGGAGGAGGAAGAGGAGGAGGAGGAGGAGGAGGAGGAGGAGGAGGAGAGCTTTCCAGCCTGGCTGGTGAACTCAAAGCCCTGCGGAAGGAGCCGGGTGGAGGGGAGCAGATGGCTCCCCCGAGGAAGGGAACACAGCGTCTTCCTCGGTGAGGTTTGCTGGATCCAGTGTGGACGTATGGTGCGGAAAGAAGTTGCCCAGGAGAGGCTGTAGCTGGAACACAGGATCGTTAGGTCATTGCTTAGCAAAAAAAAAAACCAAAAACAACAATCGTGTGCTAACTGCTCGCACCAAAGGAGCTGGGCTCAGCTCCCAGAGCAGGGCCATGGATCTCTGTATTCCAGAGCCAACCCTGGGAGACTGAGGGGAGAGGGAGATCCCCCTCTTTCCAGTGTCCCAAACCACCTCCAAACTGGGCTAGAAAGGATAGAAACTTCCCTCCCATGTCCTAGAGCCAGAGGGGGGCAGGGAGCCTACAGCCTGAAGCCACCCTACTGACCAGTATTCCTATTCCTGGGCTAGGGGAGCTTGTGATCCTACCCCCACCCCGATTTAGCATGGAAAAGTGGAGGCAGTAAGATTCCATGGGGCACTTCCCATCCTTAGCACCTCAACGCCGGCATTAAATATTAGCCAAAAAAAATCTTTCATCATGTCAGACATGAACCCACAGCCACAGGGAAGAGCTGGAGAGCTTCAATGCCTGCCCATGCCAATGTACCTTGTTGCCATGACATCATGGCAGGGAAGCTATTGAGTTTGCACCTCTTTCTTCCCTTCTCCCCCTTCCCAGCTCTTCTTCCATCTGCCCAGCAGGTTTGAGTCCCCCTTGGTGCAGAAAACGAGCCACACAGCCAAGGACATTTCTACTGCCAGCACTGAGTCAGGGCTCCCCAGCAGCTGCTAATGATGTTGCCCATCTGCCCTCAATGGGGAGTGATGAAGTCATGAAGCAGAGCCCTCTGAGCTGCTATCACAGCTTTCCAGGATGGGCAGACAGAAAGGGTCATTTCAGCTGGCGCCGATGCATCACCCTCCATTTCTCATCTCCTTTTCTACATCTGACTCAGCCTCATGCTTTGATGGGTAAGGGCAGGAATATGCAGGGGGTAAGAAAAGAGAGGGAGAGGAGAAGACAATGGCAACACACCTGTTGCAAACTTCCCCAGCTTTCTGCTGGAAATTCACACAGCGAAATCCTCCAGCAAGAGATTGCAGGTCAACAGCAGACAGGCCCTAGAGGCTCCAAAGCACCAGCTGCAGAAGGGTCTCTTGTGGCAAAACACAGGACAATGGACCACCTCTGACCCGTGAAACATACTCCCCTGAAAGCTCCAGGCATGCCCCAGAATGTGGCAGTTCCACAGCAAAAGGAGAGGAAAAAAATCTTTCTTCTACTCTTTACTTCTGACTCTCTCCAGATTCACACCTAGCTCACCTCCATCTACACATTCCTGCCTTGAGAGGGGTGGGGAGGGGTCAACGTTTGCTTCCTGCAGATGCAGGTCATGGAGACATCAACTTTGGTCATCTGGGGGCCAAAGAGATAACAAACTGGCAGCAAGGCCAAAAGGTTGTGTGCTGAGCTAAGCAGTTCCCTGGGATCACCTGCAGGTCACCACGACCCCGCAGAGGTGCCCACAACCAGTGTGTCTGTGCAGAGGCACACAGCAGTTAATTATTCATTAGTGTGAAGGAGGCAGGATTAAAGCAGCTATGGTATGGCTGGAGGGTACCTGTGCTCCAGCCCAAGAGACAGCTCAAAAGATTTGGAATCTTCCACACCGTGGTCCACTGCACAAGGCAGGTATCATGATACCAGCTATCTGGAGCAGCTACATGTCCTCCCTGCCTTCCAGTTCCTTTCCACCTGATCAGTAAGGAATGATGAGAAAGGATGTAGGGCCCAGCCAGCACAGATGGTCAAAATTTGAAATAATTTCTGTCTGTTTTCATATTATTCCAATTCCTGGCTTAAGAAGAGCTCCTGATATGATGGAATGGAGGAAGAACATCTCCAGAATCACACTGAGCTTCAGAGAAGGAACAAAAGGAACTGTCAGACCACAGGCACTAGCAGCAAGGACCTTCAGAACTGCACTGTGGCCTCTCATAAAACACAAGATGCCAGTGGTACTGCTGGTGATGTTCTGTGAGGAAAGTCTGAAAATCAAGGGAGCCACAAATGTGAGACCCCAAAGATCAGAGCAGAGGCACGCTGGCCAGCAGCGCTGTGGGCCTGGCAACCTTCCTCAGCACCACGGCTTGCACCAGTGAAAGGAATTAAACCAGGAGGGTGAGAGTGTGTCTCTGGTACCTACCAGTACACAGGACACGTGTGTGGTGGGCACTTGTCACTGTTCTCCACCTGAGCTGCACCATCGCTTGCTTACTTCCACATATCCCTTTCCATCCTCCACTTTGGGGTTTTCATGAGAGAACGCACAGAGAAAAGGTTGTTTTACTACATTTTTATTGTAAAAACACAGTTCCCCAGACTTGTATAAATAAGCCATACACGTAACACACAATTACGTTCACTCCAGCCTCCGACTCAGCTCTAAAAAAAAATGAAACAGGCTAAAAGAACACGAATCCAAAAAAGACATGAGGTTTCTGATGACCAAGTGATATCTCACGTGGAGTCTCTTTCCTCTACCAGCCTCCAAACAAGATGCTGAAAGCACACAGCACTTGCAACACCCCCGAGAACTGACAGGGAGGCATTTGAGCCTCACGAAGAGTTCTCACCCACTCCCCAGGCGCCGTCAGCCGCCTGTGTTTGAGTGTGTGTGGTGGGTGAGAAGGGAGGGGGCAGTTTGCATGGCAACCTCCCACACCCAGGCAGCTCAGCTGTTGTACCCTCCCAAAAGAAGTGGGGAAGGGCAAGCTGGCTCTGCTTCCCTGCGGCTACCCCCCCCGCGGGCAGCCTGAAGGGAGACCCTTGGCACCGCCAGTCCTGCACGGGCATCTCAGACTGGGGGAAGAAGGTATTCTTGGCATTCAGACAGAGGAGAAACAGGTGCTGGTCGGAGCCACACCACATGGTAAGTGGGGAAGGCAGAGAACCGAGGACACAACGTGGGAGGATAACAACCCATAGGGCTAGACAGCACCTCTTTGCATTTGCTTCCCCCTCCTAGCGCTGCTGTCCGGCTCTGCCACGTGTTGTGAGGTTACCTGCACCCAAATCCTTCCTGCTTCACCTCAAATGCCAAGGGAAGAGTCACAGACAGATGAGAAATCCCACCAGCAAGGACAGGAGAGCTGAAGCAAGTCTATACGCACAGGCAAACCAACTACATGTACCCCACGGAACTGTGACGTCAGTATGAAAACCAAAATCTGGACTTTTAACTATTAAAAATAAAGCCCCACCTCCAGATTGTACAAAACCTGTCAAGGGAAGCAACAAATCTTTGTATGCAGCGAGTCTGGGGCCTGGGCAGATGTCAGGAGCACTTCCAGACACACACGGCCAGGCTGCCACCAAAGAACATGTAGAGCAGATTCTTCACCTCATGAGTGATCTCAAATCCAAAACCTTCCCCAATCACCACGTGCCAGGAGGACCCAAATTTCTTGTCCATCATCTCTTTGATCATCTTGGCAGCGCTCTGGAGAATAAGGAGGAGAGTATAGGGTGAGACAGACTACTCAAGCCATGGGCAGCAGGTATGGCAGGTGCACTGGAGGAACTGGGAGCTTCCCAGAGCTATGCCCAAGGGTAGAACAGGTCTCTGTGCTTTCAGCAGCCCCCAACAAAGCCAGGAGAACTTCAAGCACTGCATCTGAGTGCAGTGACCACAAGAGGAGATTCAAGTCACTAAGCTGCAGCTATTTTTACAGAAGTCCATTTTTTTTTCTCCAGCTAATTACCAAAACACTGAAACTAGGCTGACTTTTCAAAGGCTCGCTTCTCCCAGATCACACCCTGCTTGATCTAAAAATGGAGAGAGGAAGATTTTGGCAGTGACATGAGGAGTCTCAGGCAGGATGAGCCAGAAGGAACCTCTGGCTTCATAGCTTTGCCTTGCTCCAACAGAAAACTGCTCCAGGAGCAAACAAGTCTGTGCCCTGCCCATGGAGCAGGGTGCATTTCCCTTCAATTAGAAGGTTCAATGAGAACCAATGATGATTGATTCTCACAGTTAAGGGCAACCTTTCCAAAGCCTGTAAGTTCTGCATCATCTCCCATTTATATGGACTCAGTAATTTCACTCAAGAGGCTGAAAGCTGAGAGGGAAGACTTAACAGGCTGTAAAGGTTCGTGTAGTTATCCCCCAAATAAGAGCCTCTCCTGTGCCCTGGTGGGTTTGGCCTTGCTCAGCACTGAAGAACAGATGAGAAGGGCCCATCTCCACCCAGTCCTAGACCAAGCCCTCAGGACACAGGGTGTTTTATGAAGAGAGTGGGAGCATGTCACAGGCAAGGCAGGCTCAGGATGGAGGTGAAGGTTTGAGAGGCAGCATCTCTACTCATCTCTGCTTCCTGCAGAAAAGTGCTGTTATGGCTCTTGCAGACAAAGGGTCTGAGATCGTGCCAAACTCTTTGCCTTCTTCTGTCCTTGCTCAGTGCAGAAAGAGTAATGGGATGTCAAGCTCTGCCTCCCCTCTGCCCTGCACCCTTAGCCTTGCTCCTGCAGGTTCCCTGAACCACAGCGACTGCAGGCTGGCCAGCTGGGGACTGGGCTAGTACCTCGTTGTTGGTGGCATATTTCTCACACGCTGTCACACACAGCTCCATGGCCTCCACACGCATCTCCTCAGGCATGTCTGTGTGCTGGGGAGAGCAAACAACAGGAACTGAGCAGAGAAATAAGACAAGACAGTGGGAAGCAGCCCTTACTCTTGTGCAGGTGACAGCAGAGGCCTCGGCTGCTGGGTGTGGGCAGAGGGCAACTAGTCCCTGTGACTTCTAATGCCTGCTTCAAGGTGGAGGAGATCACAGGCAACCACAGGCTTGTCTGTACACCAAGCACTCCCCCCACTTCAGAGAATGATAAATATAACACCAGCTCACTGCATTCCAGGGGATTTCCCCCCCACCTTTGTCCAAACCAGCCTGAATTCTTCTCCACCTAACATTAAGACCAGCTCTAAAGAGAAGATAAATACATTTGCCAGCTTTTCTGTTATAAGATGAAGGGAAAGCACCTTAACACTGCCCCAACCACTGTCCTTAATTACTGCTATAAGCATAACAAAGAAGTTTAAATTACACAGCCTCTCCTCCTTATTCTGCCACCCAACTGGCCAGCAAGATCGTTAACCCCAGCTCCTCTAGGAAGAAGATCAAGTTGCCTTCAGAACACAGGGGAGGGCTCCAAAGGCAGCATGTTCTATATAATATATTATCTATCAGAGCAAACACTCTGCCTCAGGCTTCCCCTGGCTGACAGGGGCTCGGGGAGCAAAGGTGCTAACAAGATTCCTTGGCAGAGGAGAAGTACAGGGAGCAGGCAGTGGTGGTGACCAGGATCCCTCCACGGGACCATCAGCACTCACGTTCTCACAGCACCTAATCCGTGGGAGAAATCCTGGTTGGGAAGGTTGGTAAGAGTGAAGGGAGAGTTTCATATCTGCAACACCAGTAAATGCATCGTTCATCTCTCTTACCCTAATCAGTGGAAAACTGTGAAGTCTTTTATAATCAGCCTCCTCCTTTTTCCCCTCCCCAGTGTCTGCCATGGTCCTTCCACAGTGACCCCAGGAAGGGGCAGAGGGGCTGCCTGGAGCTCAGCGAGGCACCAGCCAAGAGGGACAGGGCTCTGGGAACACAGGCAGAGCAGCTGCAGCAGGAAACTTCTCGACCTAGAGGATGCCTTTCAAACAAAAACACAGGAAAGAGAAAGCTTTGAATGAAAATGGTAGGCAAATAAAACTATGATGAATATATTGTTCCATCTCACTCTTTCTCAGCACTGTCTTCACACACTACACATTTAGAGTTATTTTGCAGACCATTAATGCACACAAATATTTTTTTAATGTATCATTTTCCATAAATGAGGCTTCAAGAGCCCAGCACTTTCCCAGAAGCACCAATTGACCTTGAAGGAAGAGTCGAGTCAGGCTACAGCTTCCGAGGGAAGAGAGAACAATACATCAGCCGTTAATGCCTGTTGATTAATTCCAGAACGATTTTCCTAGGACACTCTAATCTGTGAGGGCTTCACACAGGAGGAGGGTAAGAGTATTTTAGGAACGGACACGTCTGGACGGAAACGTTTAACAGGAACATCTCGGTCTGCTTTGTGCACTTGTTCCTCACGTCCCCGAGCGTTTGTCAGCTGGGTAGGAGCAGATGGGAAAACGACAGGCAACGACTCTGGGGCTGTTTATCAACCAGCCCCTTTTTGGCAAGGCAGAGGCACAGCGCTGCCCGAGGGGCAGATTCAGAACCAGTCTTCCCTCTGGTTCTCTCGTGCAGACAAAGCTCCTTCCCCTCCCCCTCAAAGGGAGCACGGGTGATCCCAGATTCACGGGAAGACAAACCCAACGTGGTGTCGGGCAGCACGGCACCGACCGAGCGCTACACCAAGTAGCTGAGTGGCTCCCACACGAGGGACCGTGGGGCTCGTAGAACTGTCCCCCACAAGCCCCGCGGGGACAGAACCACCGCCGGGCTGGCACCAGCCCCCCGCAGTGGGGAAAGCCACTTCAACACCCAGCTTCTCCCGGGGCCGCCTGCTCGGCGGGGAGCTGCCCAGGGGG
>NW_008633374.1:0-4374 GCF_000691845.1 Merops nubicus | reverse complement strand
GGGGGAGCCCGGGCCCGCACCCCGCGCCGCCGCTCGCCCACGAGCGGGTGGGAGTGACCTCTGTACTGCGTCTGGGCCGGGGGCCTTCCTCAGGGCCCAGTTAGGAAATTCCTTGAGTTTTCCAGCGTTGCCAGTCAGTGCAAAGCATTTCACGTGTAGGAACGGCTAAATCCCGCTCCTGTGGTTTTGTGTGGCCTTTGGGAGGATGATAGCTGGTTTTCTGTGCGACTGTTGGCTCTGTTCGCCGTGCTTTCCTACTCTGCAGAGTGCAGAGTGCAGTGCAGTTTCAGTACAAACATATACTTCTGTATATTAAGCATGTGCATTAATATATTATTATTACTTGGACTAATAACAAATAGTAGTCAGTGAGATAAAAAAGGACAGAGTTCAATAGTAATTCTCAGACAGCTTAGCAATTACCCAGACAGCTTGCAGTCAGAAAAGCTGTTCAAATCTAGGATTATGAACTACACTGATGGCAGCTCTACTGGGTGGAGTTTGGAAAGACTGTGAGTATGTTTGCAAGTAATTGCAAGACTCGTTTCCAGCACTCCTCCTGATGAATTTCTCTTTTACAAGCCAGAATCAACAACCGTAAAAAAACCTTCCAAAAGCCAGCAGGCTGGTTTCCAGAACCAGTCAAAATTATTTTTAAGCATTTATTTTCTGTATCAGAAAGATGTCTGTGCTTGCAAGCATCTTACAGACTTTTCATCCTTCCTCCTTAATGAAATAAATCCCAAATTCCTTTCATTTCCATAGCAACAGTCAACATCAAACAGCATGGCAACACAGATTTTGCAGCTTTGTTTTTAAAACCAGTGCATCTCTTTCCTTCAGGAGTGCAGGTGGCTTCTTTCCTCATTGCTCTGGATGGTTTCATCGACTCCTGGTCACATTTGCTGTGACCAGTACTCTGCTCCGTGGCGGTGCCGCGGCAAGACCCGCCCCGTGCTGGTGGAAGTCCCATCTAAGCCGCAAGGCGTAATCTCAGAACTGCTTTAGGAGCAGGGTCAGCAGGGCTGGCGTTAGCCCGGTGCAGGGCTGGCGTTAGCCCGGTGCAGGGAGTCACAGGGGTCCCCAGCCCTGGAGCTGGGCGCACAGCAGACCTGGGCTTTGGGATCCCTCTTGCACTCATGCTCCATGGCACCAGCCTGGGAGAGAAGAGAGTTCAGATGCAAATGTTGGTTTGAAAGCCCTTGAATGAAAAGGGGGTCCTGTTGGATTTTGAGCTTTTTTTTAGGGTAGCACCTGACTTTTTTACGGGGCACATTAAATTCTGTACCTGCGGCGAGCTTTAAAGGCACCTCATCACTCAGCACCAGAGGGGAGCGCAAGCTCTGAAGCAGGAGAGGCAGCTGTTAAGAGATTTCCATCTCAGCAGCCTCTCATGCCAATAGGATTGTGATTTGGGAATATAACAAGGCTTTGGGGGCTAAAGTTAATAAATAACCACTGTATTCCCTCTACCACTTTATTCTCCATGCCTGGTCCCAGTGCCTTCTAGACCCAAGCAATTATCAGTCCCTGGGCTGATGTGTTTGACATAAGCCCATATATTCTTTAAGCAAGAAGCCTTCACCACAGATTTAGATTCAAAAAGACTGTTGAAGGGAAAAAAGGTCGTTTGGGTGGTTGAGTGTCTGTACTTGGGTGCTGCCAGTAAGTGCTGTGTTTGCAGTTGCTGGATTTTTGTCCCTGTGGTTGGGGGGAGCTGAATACATGGTATGTATTTTAGGTCACGTTCTTTCTGCTGGTGGAGACAAGGCATCTTCTGTCTGTGGGGATGACCCTTCACACATCTCGAGTGTTTGTGTAGGGCTGTGGCTTACGGAACATCTTGGGAAGGAATTAAAATTCTTTAGTTGCAATCATAGTTACAAGATCAAGTAATTTCCAGTCATCCCTGTTGTACCCAGTCCTAATGCAACAGAGACTGTGCTTTTTGCATCAAATACGTCCTCTCTGTACCTCAGAAGGAAGTTTAGCAGACACAGGTTTTTGTAAATAACCTTAAGAGCACAGCTCAATAAGCTGAAGTTTGTAGCTGGTAAAAAAGCTATGGCCGGCATGGAGTTCAGTCTAGAAATTTCTTTCCAGTCTCTAGTGAACACTGAGTGCAAGATTTCCAAGGGGGTGGGGATCCAGGGAACAGCCTGTCGCCCCCCGTGCGGCTGTGGGGCTGCCTGGCTTTCCAAGGGACACTGCAGTATCACCTCCACTTGGAGTGTCCGTTGGTTTATGAAAATGCTGGGTAAATTCATTACATTATTATGTACCAGCATCAAAATGGAATAGTCTGGGACACAGAAGTTGTAATGTACCCTCCAACCAAAAGATGTAGCTTAGTGTTTTCTTGATTAATTCACACTTCCATTGCACTCCTTGCATTTAAGCCTCTCTTTAGCTTCCATTAAAGTTTCCCTGTCCTGATCCCATTCTGAAGGGACACGAGATGGAATTTAACTGTGATGCTGTAGTAACTGTAATGCAGTTCAGAAGTTTTAATGGTTTAAATCTCCAGAAGTGCCTGATAAAGTTGACGGGAGCCTATTGGAAGTGTACACAGTACTATTTATTTAGTAGCTTTTTAAACTCTAGCTTGAAATTTACAAACCAATAGACTAAAACTGTTTCAGAACTGTACAGTGTTCTTGCCTGTGCACAGATCCCTTCCACGGGGCATCACATCACTAACGTTACATCCAGTTGTGCTGCAACATAATCCTGAAAGCTCTTCCATAAATCGGGCACCTCGTGGGTCACAATGCTCGGGAATAAGGCAGCACTAGACATAAACATGGTAGTGCTGTTCCCAAGACACCGAGGAGTGTGAATCTTGACTAATTTTCAAATGCAAATACGTCTGGTTTCGGTGAGGCTGATGTGTGTTAATGTGCAGCGGTGTGTTAGTTGTTGCTCCATCCAGTCAGCTCTGAATGGGTTCCCGTGGCAGGGGCAGGCAGGCAGCCGGCGGTGGCTCTGGCGTGCTTGTGTCAGGCTTTGACTTCGTGCTGCTTTGCACTTCCCTCAGAGGTTTTGATCACAGGTGCTCCAAAGCCTGGGATGTGGAAATACCAGACAGGGGTGGGTGGGGTTTCTTTTAGTTGTTTTATTTTGTTGTTGTTGTTCTTGTTCCGTTGGGAATTTTGTATTTGTTTTTTTTTCAGGCAGATTTTCTGATAAAAAACCTTCTTTTGTTGTCTGTGCTTCAGTTCTGCATCCCACTAATCTGAAATACTGTAATTACATCTCCCTGTCTCCTGCTACTTCCTCCCTCATGCTCTGAAGGAAAGAATACGCTGTTCCTTCAGCCTGTGCCAGTGCTTTTTGTGGTGAGGACTGGAACGGGGTGGTGTAATGGGGGAGCAGAGCCCAAAGTTCTGAGTTGTCACAGGATAGGCAAAAGGATCTGAGTCTCTGCAGGGTCTCGCATTACTTCCTAGGCTGAAGAGTACTCTGCCAGAAAAAGAGGCAAATTTAAGCTCAAGTTTCCCAGTCCCATCTGTTTACACTCCCAATGAACTGCGCAAGCTTTGAAGTTTGGTGCAGAGTGTTTTGCTTGGAGGGAGCATGGGGAGCATCTCTCTGTTGGAGGACGCAGCTTTTGGTACAGAAGATAGAGATTATGTGCTGTGGACATCTGTCATAGTTACAGTAGTTGTGTGACACCTGAGCAGGCACCGTCCTTTCCGGGAGAAGTGAGACGTACCAAAATGTTAGTGTTTGTTTAGGATGAATTCTTAATCTTCTTTCTTTGCCATTGTGGTGTGGACTCAGCAGAGAAAGGAGAAAAGGAAGGGCTGGTGTGTCCTGAGGCTCCTTCCCGTCCCCAATGGCAAGGCATCTGGTTTGACACTGGGTGCTCTTGCTGCCAAGCTGGCATCACAAAGTGGTGCTGGCTGTGGGATCTGTTCTTTCCCAGTTTCCATCTCCACCTGTGTCCAGACAACTGTGTTCTTGCTCCCCAAGTTGCAGCTCTCATGGAGCTGGAGTTTCTGAGAACAGTGGGAAAGGAGTGGTTTCTGGTGGTGGTGTGTGGTTGGTAGTTGGATTTCCTCCATGCTTTCATACACACACATTATTTCGGTTACATACTACAGCAACAGAACATCATCTCCAGGGGGACAGCAGAAGGAGGTGTTGACGCTGCAGCCTCATGCTGTGCTTAACGCCACACGATTGACTAGTGCAGCAGTGGCGTTTTGTTATCCTGAGAGACAGAAGCTGGAAGTTCTTGAAAGTCTCCAGCACCAGGCAGGTGGCACGGATCGGGGCACCTCTGTCCTCTACACGCCCCACTCCCAACCCGGCACAGCCCCAGCTGCAGTGGGCCCTGCCTGCTGGCCATGGCCATGCCACCGTGTGCCG
>NW_008633373.1:2940-3339 GCF_000691845.1 Merops nubicus | reverse complement strand
AACCCAGGCCCTCCCAGTGCATCTCTGGTTTTCCCAGTATAGCCCAGTCCCTCCCAGTGCCCCTCCCCAGTGCCTTCCAGTCCCTCCTAGGGCCCCTCCCAGTGCCCCCACTGCCTCCCAATGCGTCTCAATGCATCCCAGTATATGTACTGGGCAATAAAGGCAGAATTTTGGGCTGAATGGGCGACAACGGGCACCTGGGAGGATTTGTTTGGGGCATTTGGGAGGTTGTGGGCCACCTCAAAGGGGATTTTGGGGCAACTTGGCACGGACCTGGGATTTAAAGGTCCCCAGCGGGAGCTTTGGAAGTGTTGGGGGTTCAGGAGCTCCTAGAGGAGCTCTGGCAGGAACTTGAGGGGTTGAAGGATTTGGTGGTTCAGGGCCCCCTCAGAAGGGGTT
>NW_008633373.1:0-2732 GCF_000691845.1 Merops nubicus | reverse complement strand
GCCCCCCACCCACACCCCCTCTCCAGTATGGCCCAGTTGCCTCCCAGCACACCCCAGTGACAGCCAGTATGGCTCAGACCCCCCTCCAGTTCACTTGGAGTCTCCCCAGTGCTCCCAGTATGACCCAGTGAGCCCTTAACACCCTCCCAGTATGTTACAGTGCCCCCCAGTGTATCCCAGTGCCCCCCCAGGGTCTGCTGGTGCCCCTCCAGTGTCCCCAGGGTCGGGGTGCAGCCCAAGGTCACTGCTGGGTCTGGTGTCCCACCCTGGCAGGAGCAGGAGGAAAAAGGCCTCACCTGTGACAGGTGACCCTGAACTGGCCAAGGGGGCAGTCCAGCCCCTCTCCTCATATCCCCTGGGAAGCTGAGCGATCACCAGGGCCCAGCCTCTGTTCTTCTGCAATGGCTGCCACCCAAGGGCTCCACCACAGCTGCCTGCAACCCCCCGGGCACCACCCATCCAGCCCCCCAGGGGTCCATGGGGCTGTGTGTCCTTGTCTCTGCATCTGCCTGGGCAGACACCCCTGTCTGTACCGCTGCGTGGCTGTGCGTCCGTCTGGCCATGGGCCTGTGCAGCCACCACCCATCCATCTATGGGCACCAACCTGTCTCACCTGTCTGCACATCCATCCACCCATCCATCCATCCATCCATCCATCCACCCATCCATCTATTCATCCATCCATCCACCCATCCATCTATTCATCCATCCATCCACCCATCCATCTATTCATCCATCCATCCACCCATCCATCTATTCATCCATCCATCCACCCATCCATCTATTCATCCATCCATCCACCCATCCATCTATTCATCCATCCATCCACCCATCCATCTATTCATCCATCCATCCACCCATCCATCTATTCATCCATCCATCCACCCATCCATCTATTCATCCATCCATCCACCCATCCATCTATTCATCCATCCATCCACCCATCCATCTATTCATCCATCCATCCACCCATCCATCTATTCATCCATCCATCCACCCATCCATCTATTCATCCATCCATCCACCCATCCATCTATTCATCCATCCATCCACCCATCCATCTATTCATCCATCCATCCACCCATCCATCTATTCATCCATCCATCCACCCATCCATCTATTCATCCATCCATCCACCCATCCACCCATAAATCCATTTGTCCAGTCTATTGATGACACTGACATCAGTGAAGGGCTTTAGAATCATAGAATGTATGAGGCTGGAAGGGACTCCAAAAGGTCACCTAGTCCAACCCCCCAGCAGTCAGCAGGGACATCCCCAACTAGATCAGCTGGCTCAGAGCCTCATCCAGCCTGACCTGGAATGTCTCCAGAGGTGGGAACTCCACCACCTCTCTGGGCAGCCTGTTCCAGGGTTCCATCACCCCTACTGTAAAGAGACTTTTCCTGATGTTGATCTAGAGCTCCCTGTGTTCCACTTTGCACCCATTGCCCTTCATCCTATTGCTGGGCACCACTGAAAAGAGAGCAGCCCCATCCTCTTGACACCCACTTTTCAGGTATTTATAAACATTGGTAAGATCTCAGCCTTCTCTTCTGCAGGCTGAACAGCCTCAGGTCTCTCAGCCTTTCCTCATGTGAGAGATGTTCCAGTCCCTTAATCATCCTCCCAGAGCTCTCCGTCGGACTCTACCCGGTAGTTCCCTGAAGTGTCTCTAGAAGCCATAAGAGACATGTTCTCAGTCCACCCTGGATGCGTCCCAGGATGGGAGTGACCTCGGGGCTGCCATGGCACATTGGTGGCTCCTGTCCAGCTTTTCATCCTCCAGTACCCCCAAGTCTTTTTCTGCAGAGCTGCTTTTGGTCCCATCATCCCTCAGCCTGTATTGATAGCGAGGATTGCCCCTACCCATGTGCAGGACCTTGCACTTGGCCTTGTTGGATCTCATGAGGTTCCCATGGGCCCATTTCTCAAGCTTGTCCAGGTCCCTCTGGGTGACATCCCGTCCCTCTGGCACATCAACCTCCCATCTCAGCTTGGTGTCACCTCCAGAATTGCTGAGGGTGCACTCGATCCCACTGTCTGTACCACTGATGAAGATATCACATGGTCCTGGTCCCAGCACAGACCCCTGAGGGACACTGCTTGTGGCCCATCTCCACCTGGACATCGAGCCACTGACCACTGCACCCTGCACACGATCATCCTCATCCACCAAAATTCCTTTTCCACCGAACAATCCACCCATCAAATCCCTGTCTTTCCAGCCTAGAAGGGTGCTGTGGGGACCGTGTCACAGCCCTTGCAGGAGTCCAGACAGATTATATCTGTGGCTCTTCCCTTGTCTCTGATGTAGTCACTGCCTGGAGAAAGCCACAAGGTTGGTCAGGCAGGACTTGCCCTGGTGAAGCCGTGCTGACTCTTGAACCACCTCCCTGACCTCCATGTGCCTTAGTGTAGGTTCTAGGAGGGTCTGCTCCAGGATCTTCCCAGGCACAGAGGTGAGGCTGACAAGGTGGTAGTTCCCAGGGTCCTCCTTTCTACCCTTCTTCAAAAGGGGTGTGACGTTTCCCTTCTTCCAGTCACCAAGGACTTCCCCTGACTGCCAGAACTTTCCAGCTATCATGGAGAGTGGGTTGGCAACTCCATCAGCCCGTTCCCTCAGGACTCTAGGGTGTAGCTGATCAGGTCCCACAGACTGGGTCTGTTCATACTTACGTGTGTACAGTTCATGCTTATTATGTAGGAATCTAATGAGGTTCAACAAGAG
>NW_008633372.1:7840-8059 GCF_000691845.1 Merops nubicus | reverse complement strand
GGGCTGGCAGGGACCACCAACGGCCCCTTCCGTCCCCTGGGCACGCAGCAGCCCCAGCCCCAGCCCCAGCAGCAGCCCACCAACAACCTGGCCTCCAGCTCCTTCTACGGCAACAACTCGCTCAGCAGCAACTCCCAGAGCAGCTCGCTCTTCTCTCAGGGCTCTGCCCAGCCTGCCAACACCTCCCTGGGCTTCGGCAGCAGCAGCTCCCTCGGTGCC
>NW_008633372.1:0-7579 GCF_000691845.1 Merops nubicus | reverse complement strand
ACCCTACTGAGCCTCCTCTGCACCCCTCTGAGGTTAGGCCAAAGGTCTTTGGCTTTCAAAATCAGCAGTGCTCTCTGGTGGGAGTTCTTGTAGTAGGTGATAGAATGAGAAGTGCCCAAGCAATGATTTTTGGTTTGTTACACACGTTATTGATCGTCCCCTTGCTGCTACAGATGAAGTTTTTAACAGCTTTTTATTTCCTCACCTGTGCTTGCTGGAGATACTGGGCTGGCAGGAGCTGGCTTCAGAGCAGTATCCATCTGTGGCATTAGCAGAGACTAATGGCCAAGTAACTTCTAACCCTGTTGTTTGAAAAAGCCGATCTGAGGTGGTTTCAATGCTTTATTCTGGGAATTGTTTCTACCATGCACCAAAAAAAGTCATTTACTGTGCTCACAAGAGAAGCTGTATACGTGGTTTGGTTTGATTTGTTTGTTAGGTGGTTGGAGACAAAGATATTTTTCAGAATAAAACCAAACCAGAAAGACATCTGTGGGTTGGGGTTTTTTTTATTTTCCTTAGGTTCATTTTTTTGAAGTAGAACAATTGTTTTAATTACTGCTTAGTCTCAGAGGTAGTAATTATGTCCTGAACTTTGCTGCTTTCATCAGCGTGAAGGGCAAGTTAAAACATGCCTTTAGAACCTGCTTCATCTTGAGGGCCATACTGCCACTGCCTCAAATCACAGTCTGGAATAAAAGTTATTCTAAATATTTTTCTTAAACCCAGCCTGAGAATTTGAACTGCCTTGGATTGAGGTAAACACAGCGTTGGCTTCTCTCAGCTCAGTTTGGTTAACTCATTCAATTACTAACTTGCTCAGTGCCAAGATGCACACACTTGTTTTCCCTCAATCAATGACTAAAAATGTAAGGCTGTTGTTTCTAGAACTTGTGTGCAGTCATGAAAAATGATTAGTTCATTACAGTTAACAATTTCACTGTTTATTAAAGCAGATTTTAATGCAAAATCGATTTTTTTTCCCCTCAAGTTGACAGTGCATTTAAAGAGTTTGTGTTTGACTGTCAAGACAACTCTTCAAAAAACTGTCGGGTCTGTGTGTTAAATTGAATTCTGATTTCCATCTCAATAAAGCCTGGTGCAAACAGGAGCTGTTTTCTAATGTAATGAAAGGTGGGCAGAAGGATTTCAAGTAAATGTACCCAAAGTTTGTCCATGCTCTTAAGTAAACACGAATAGATAAAATCTCATGTTGGATTTGGTTTAGTGCTAATGGGCAAAGAATAAATAGGAGGCAACTCTTGTAGGGTGATCTAATATCTTCTGTTAACCTAAGTGATATGCTTAGGGAAAAGAGCTCTGAGGTGTGCAAACCTTCTCGTGAAGGTTCAGAAGCAAAGTGCAGGGGGAAAAGCCAACGGTTCCTGTCGATTCACTGCATCACTTCCTTTAGGCAAATGTTTATGTTCAGACTAGAGAGAAGGCAGAAATTTTGGACACTGAGGGTGGTGAGCCCCTGGCCCAGGCTGCCCAGAGAGGTGGTCGCTGCCCCATCCCTGGAACCATCCCAGGGGAGGTTGGATGGAGCTCTGAGCACCCTGCTCTAGCTGGGGATGTCCCTGCTCCCTGCAGGGGGTTGGACCAGATGGTCTCTCAAGGTCCTTTCCCACCCAAACCATTCAGTGATTTTTATCTTGAGCCTTTTGAGCTGTATTTCTCAGTGTGTTCTATCAGTATAAAAACTCCAAAACTATAAATGCTAAGACAGGTTTCAAGGTAATTTTTTAAATTGGAGATTTCTGTTCGATCATTAACAGCATGGTTGTAATTAACACGTTTCACTTTAAGCATATGCAGCACCCTTAGGAAAACAGCTGCCTGGTGCAGTGAGGTTGTTCTGGGTGCTGTTGTGCTGGCTGTCCAGCTGTCTGGTTGTCCCCAGCAGCCTGTTGACATCAGACAATTGTCTCCTCTTCCTCTTCTCAGTTGCTAACTCCAACACGGGCAGCGGCTCCCGCCGAGACTCCCTCACAGGGAGCAGTGACCTGTACAAGAGGACATCCAGCAGCTTGACACCTATAGGACACAGTTTTTACAATGGCCTTGGGTTTTCCTCCTCTCCTGGACCTGTGGGAATGCCTCTGCCCAGCCAAGGACCTGGCCACTCGCAGACTCCACCACCTTCCTTATCCTCACATGGATCATCGTCAAGTCTAAACCTGGGTAAGAACCTCAGTCCCAGCCCTGCAAGTGTCTGCTCTGCTCCCCTGGGGCAGGGCCATGGACTCCTCACTGCCAGCTCCAGGGATACCTGTGGCCTCCTTGCTGCTTCTAGTCCTCTGGCAGGGTCCCAGCTTCTGCAGGAGTAGGTGAAACAGTGAAGCAGGAGTTGTAGCACCTCTGGTATGTGTTTGTGTCTCTCACAGCAGTTCACAGTACACATAGACATAGTAGTATGCAGGAAGATTTCTCTGTTGCCTCCTTGTTTCCTCCTCTCTCAATTATAGATAATTTTTCCAAGTGTTTGAAAAACAAAGTGTTTTTCTTGAGCAGGTCTCAGTAACACCACCAGTTGTTATCCTTGAACAGAACAGATACGAAGGGCTGAGCCTTAAACTTGTCCAGTGTTTGAAAATACCCATGAAGTTTTCAATAATAAATGAATGTGCTTAGAATACAGTTTATTCTTTCAACCAAGATAGGCAGTGTTATCAGGAGCAGTACTTGGCTCTTAGCTGAGGATTCCACTAGTTTGCTTTTGAAAACTTCCCACCAGCATGGCCTTATCAAAAGCACATTAGTGTGTGGGAGAGGCTTGCTTAATTTTTGTAAGATAGTTACTGCATGCAAGCTGCATCTTCTGGAAGAGCTTCTGGTTGGCCCAGAGCTCTTATAGATGAGAAAGTAAATCTGGAAAATAAATAAAGCAGCTATTAAATAATAAAGCAGTGCTCATCTGCACTGCCTGAAGTGTTCATTCCCAGGCCTCCTGAACAAACACTGCAGGTTATTTGTTGCATCTGCCCCAGATCATTCAGTACTTGCTGAAAAAATCACTTTATTTTGAGTCTGTCCTTTATCTGTCTGCATTGAACAAGACTTTGGGTCATCAGAGCAGTTTTCTGTGCATATACACACTCATCAAATAGTATCTTTATCACGTTGATCACACGTGTGTGGTAAATGTGATGCTGGCTAAAGGTTTGCATGGCATAGCAATAAATATGATTCTTTTAAGATCAAGTTTAGATTTACCACCTTCCCTTGTTCAGAGCTGCAATGGAATTGGAAGGGGCTTTAGCTTTATTTATGCAGCTGTACAGTCCTTAAGCTGACAGTTAAATAGCTACAATAAATTAATGCTGAAGACTAACCAGATTCCAGATCTGGCACTAGAAGAAGTCTGTTGCCCCTGCAGGCAAACAAAAGAATGAATCTTAAAAACTGGATCAGAGAAAGGTTAATGTGTTGGAGAATAAAGTCAGGAAGGAAAGCAGAGTTCCCACTGACATCAGTGGGCTGTGCCCCAGAGCAGTTTGCGTGGGTCTCCCAGTCCTGACAAACGATTCCTCTCCTTGTAGCCAAGTTTTCTCCCTGGCTGACTTGCAGGTGATGCTGCAAGAAAAATCTCATCTAGAA
The DNA here is from genome assembly GCF_000691845.1 of Merops nubicus. Lineage (NCBI taxonomy): Eukaryota > Metazoa > Chordata > Aves > Coraciiformes > Meropidae > Merops > Merops nubicus. The sequence continues at coordinate 3,979 of NW_008633372.1, read as the reverse complement.
TACCTCTGCCTTTGTTTGGTTTGCACCTTGAAATCTGCAAAAGATGGTTTTATTTTTTCAAGTCTCTGTTTCCCCTGCAGTGGAAGGCAGTGTTAAGTGTGGCTGTAGTTTCCTGTGGTTATAAAATAAGTTCTAATGCCATGAAACCAGCACAGACATTGTTTTTCCTTCTGAGAAGCTTGAGGCTGACTCCTTTTCTATTTCTATATCAGAAGTGGTTAGTGATGAAGAGGAATATTTCTGAATAGCTCAAAAGGAACAGGCAGATGGGAACACCCAAACGTGTCGTTTGCAAAAAGGGAAACTGGAGCAGTTGGGTTTAGAACCACGTCCCACCACTCCACTCTGTGGGGGAGACAACCTGGGGGGTCATTTTGATTTCAGGGTTACACAGTGGCATCAAAACTTGGCATTAAATCTGCCTTGCAGTCAGCAAATCTCCTGTTAAATGCAGTGTAAGGTGTGGGTTTGACTTTGCCACGTCTCAGGGATGCACGAGTCAATCACTCCTTGGGTTGATGTTGTGTGTCAAGGTTCAGCTCCGGCTCTTCTGGCGTTCTGAAAGCTCATAGCTGTGAAAAATGGTGTGTATTTATCAAGCTAAGGGTTTTTCTGGTGTTGTAAAGTGACCTTGTGAAATGTCTGTGCAATCACAAGTACCTGAAACAAGCAGGCAGCCGGTTCTTGCGACGAGAGCTGCAGGAGGAGGAAGGCTGAGCTGGAGAGGTGCTTTACACTCAAAAGGTGTGTGCAACACAGCAACTGGAAACAAACAGTCTCTTCTGGGTGCTGAAGGCAGCAGAGCCTGGCTTCTCCCCACTAGTGCTCACAATTACAGAATTAGGAATTACTACTTGTTTTTTTTTCAATTACAAAATGGAATTTTGGCCAGGTTACATTTCACAGCAGTTCAGGTAGCCCCACGAGCAACTTTATTGTCAGCCCTTATGTCTACAGCCAGTGTGGTCCCCATAGAAACACTCATCATGCCACAGCCTGGGTTCTCCCAGTGTGGACTGGGGAGCAGGGTTTGCAGGGCATAAGTCAATACTTTCATTTTCTGACACCACTCCAGGAGCCTCTTGACAGAGAGCAGGCCCTTGCTGTCGTCAGCCTGTGATTGAGAAGGCAGGGTGGGTGTGAGGAAGGTGATAACATGTATGTGGGAATTTAATTTATTAGAGATTTTGGGGGAAAACTGGCTGGGGAGTTGCAGAACAGTCAGCTGGGGGTGACTGGGAGGGCTGCAGGGCTGTGAACCCCTGGGTGCCTGGTGGCACACCCAGCCCTGGGCTGCATGGGGTGAGGAGAGCAGCAGGGGCTGCTCCTCCACCTGCTTTCTCACAGAGCCATCCTCTCATCTTCCTTTTTTCTGGTGTTTCTCATACCAGGAACTCCTGCCTTGCAGAGCAATCTGGGGGCCTTAGGAAGGTCTCCTGGAAGCTTGCTTCAGAAGTGCTTTGTTTTCAGACAGCACCTTTGTGTTTCTTCCCCTGTGTTTTCTTTTTGACTCATCCTTTCCTTGTCCTTTTTGTTATTCACCCTGAAATCAGCAATTCTTTCAGGTTAATGTCTCAAGTGTCCCAGCTAGCACTGAGAAGATGACTTCTCATTTCAGAATAGGAAACCCTCAGTTGTTATGGCCATGGTGTGAGTCTGAGTAACATCTTTGCCTCCCAGTCCCCAGGGGAGAGTCTCTGCACTTTGTGCTCCCCAGATACAGATTTTGCCTGACATATCTCAGACACTTTTAAGAAAACATGGTTGATAAGTTCAGAGTCAGAACCACCCCAGAGCTGTCACTTCTGTGCGGCCTCCCTGTGCTGTGCACAGCACTGTTTGCTGTCGAGTGCTGTGTGGGGGCAGTGTGTGTTAGAAGGATAGGGTGTCTCTGCATGGGTGGCAGGACCCCCCCTTTTGAAGTTTCTTCCAGCTGAGAATGCAGGAGAAACCATCAGTGCAACATCTTGCAGGAGTCCTGCCCCTTCTTTGGGGGTTTTGCCCGTTTGTTCTACCCTGGTGTCCCCAAGAGCTTCAGGAGCTTCCAGGCTCTGAACTGCTCTGGAACGTGGAGCTGTGTCTGTTGATACCATCCCACTGAAGTTGAGGGTCTGGCAAAGTCACCATCTCCCCAGCCACACATGGATGTGAAGGAGCTAGAGGCACTCCAGAGTTTCTGGCCATTGGTGGTTGACAAGTGGGTTTCAGAACTGCTTGCTTGATTTAGGAAGCCTGTCCCCCCTGTGGTCTCTTAATTGCCAATATGGTGCTGAATGTCTGGGGCAGACCTGCAGTCAGCATCTCCAGCAGAAGAAAGAGAGATGGGTAGAAAGCTGAAGGAATTTGTGGTTTATTTTGAATCTCCAAAAAGATCAGAAGGTTTTTCTTAGAAAACCTCTGACAGAGACTTCTGTACGAACTGTATTTTCCCTCCTAAGAGATAAGGGGTTGGTGGTAGGAATGTGAGTGCTAAACCCTCTCCTCTTACAGCCATTTGCAGATGATCAGGAACTAGTTTTGCAACTCAGTGTGTTAGTGCTGTGGCTTTAACTTGCTCCAGGCTTTCAACAAACAAGTGTACCTGAGTTCTTCTAACGCCCTGAAAGGTGTCAGCACACCATGGCTCAGCTTGTGGCTGCTGCCTTGACCTAGGAAAGGTGATTTACTGTTCATTGAATGTCCTGGTCCTTCCAGCAGCAAGGAATATCACTCGCTCACTCTTCGAAGTTCTTGCTCAGTTCAGAAGCCTGGCAGATAGGGCAGGTGATGGGCACATCATTGGCAAGGCAGCAAAAGAAAGGGCTGTGAACAACAAGCTCTCCAGGTCTCCTCCTCAGAAGTTGCAGCTGAGCAGGAGGAGAAACTTCTTTGGGGTGAGGGTGGCCGAGCCTGGAGCAGCTGCCCAGAGAGGCTGTGGAGTCTCCTGCTCTGGAGAGATCCCAAACCTGCCTGGCTGTGACCCTGGGCACCCTGCTGTGGGTGAGCTGCTGGAGCAGGGGGGTGGATGAGGTGATCTCCAGAGGTCCCTTCCCACCCCACCATGGATTTTGGGATTCTCCTTGAGAAGGGGGAGGTTTGGCACCAGCTCTGGAGAAGTCAGGACACGTTTGCCCAGCTTGGAGACAGGGGAAGTGAATTAGGCTGTTATCAGGTACTTAATTCTCATCTAGATCTCCTGCACGGGCGTCTCCTGGGGCTGCTGGCAGAGGAGTGCAGTTCACTCAGCTCCTCTTGGATTCAGTATTTTTATTTCAGACACTGATGTGTGTGCAGCTGCCAGGAGAAGGTCTCTTGCCTCCAAGCCCTTCTCTCCTCTGCAGAGACTTCTTGCAGCTTTCTTTGCAGGCGGTTTGTCCTCACCACCTCACCGTGGCCTTTCAGGTGGCAGGTCCATAGGTGATAAGAGCATTTTTGGGGGGAGGACATTGTCCCACCCAGGAAGAACTTCCTAGCTGCAGGCACCTTGCAGTCTCTGACCAGCAGAGGGATCCCGAGCCCTGCGAGAGAGGGAAGAGGCCTCTCCAGAGCTCTGGAGACAGTGGTGACAGGCAGGGAGACAGCCTTTAAAGGCTTGTCTTGGTTCCTACCAGCGCTTGCAGTTTGCTCCCTGTGTGGTGACTCGTTGTCTGTACCCCATGTACCCACCACTGGGTAACTCAGCAGCTCTTAATGCCAGTGAAAGTCTTCAGGGTACACACAGGATCTTTAAAAAGACTTATTTATTGTTTTTAGTGTGTTGTTATTTACCTGCATGGACTAGTGGTTTGGTTTTTACATCCAGAATTTTTACGCTTGCCTCTGGCTGCCTTTTTCTTCTCTAGTTTCACCCTCGTTCTGTCCCCTACCCCCAGTACACTTCCCAACCAGTCCTTAGCAGGACAGCTGAAAGCACCTGAGGATGGAGGCTCAGGTGGTGAGAGAGCAAGGTGCAGGCATTGGGCTGGACTTCTGTCCAGTTTAGGCAGTTGCAGTCTGGAGA